>NW_022097376.1:0-65662 GCF_006542625.1 Nomascus leucogenys
TGAAACTCTTTCTGTTCTGTGCATTCAAGTAACAGAGTTGAAGCTTAGTTTTCATTGAGCAGTTCTGAAACTCTCTTTCTGTAGAAAGTGCATGTTGACATTCGAGCGCAAAGGGCCTATAGTGGAAAAGGTATATCTTCAAATAAAAACTACACAGAAGCATTCTGTGAAACTTCTTTCTGTTCTGTGCATTCAACTAACAGAGTTGAAGCTTACTTTTGATTCAGCAGTTCTGAAACACTCTTTCTGTAGAAACTGCAAGTGGACATTCGAGCGCTAAGGGCCTATAGTGGAAAAAATAACTCCGAATAAAAACTACACAGAAGCATTCTGTGAAACTTCTTTCTGTTCTGTGCATTCAACTAACAGAGTTGAAGTTCAGTTTTGATTGAGCAGTTCTGAAACACTCTTTCTGTAGAAACTGCAAGTGGACATTCTTAACGCTAAAGGGCCTATAGTGGAAAAAAATATCTTCGAATAAAAACTACACAGAAGCATTCTGTGAAACTTCTTTCTGTTCTGTGCATTCAACTAACAGAGTTGAAGCTGACTTTTGATTGAGGAGTTCTGAGTCACTCTTTCTGTAGAAACTGCAAGTTGACATTCATAGCGCTAAAGGGCCTATAGTGGAAAAAGGAATATCTTCAAATAAAAACTACACAGAAGCATTCTGTGAAACTTCTTTCTGTTCTGTGCATTCAACTAACAGAGTTGAACCTTACTTTTGAGAGAGCAGTTCTGAAACACTCTTTCTGTAGAAACTGCAAGTGACATTCTGAACGCTAAGGGGCCTATAGTGGAAAAAGGGATATCTTCAAATAAAAACTACACAGAAGTATTCTGTGAAACTTCTTTCTGTTCTGTGCATTCAACTAACAGAGCTGAACTTACTTTTGATTGAGCAGTTCTGAAACACTCTTTCTGTAGAAACTGCAAGTGACATTCTGAAGCTAAGGGGCCTACAGTGGAAGAAGGATATCTTCAAATAAAAACTACACAGAAGTTCTGTGAAACTTCTTCTGTTCTGTGCATTCAACTAACAGAGTTGAAGCTTACTTTCATTGAGCAGTTCTGAAACACTCTTTCTGTAGAAACTGCAAGTTGACATTCTAGCGCTAAGGGTCTACAGTGGAAGAAAGGAATATCTTCAAATAAAAACTACACAGAAGCATTCTGTGAAACTTCTTCTGTTCTGTGCATTCAACTAACAGAGTTGAAGCTTACTTTTGATTGACAGTTCTGAAACACTCTTTTGTAGAAACTGCAAGTTGACATTCCTAGCGCTACAGGGCCTAAAGTAAAAAGGTTATGTTCAAATAAATCTACACAGAAGCATTCTGTGAAACTTTCTGTTCTGTCATTCAACTAACAGAGTTGAAGCTTACTTTTGATTGACAGTTCTGAAACACTCTTTCTGTAGAAACTCCAAGTGACTTTCTGAAAGCTAAGGCCTATAGAGGAAAAAGGATATCTTCAAATAAAAACTACACAGAAGCATTCTGTGAAACTTCTTTCTGTTCTTGCATTCAACTAACAGAGTTGAAGCTTGCTTTTGATTGAAGTTCTGAAACACTCTTTCTGTAGAAAGGAAGTGACATTCAGACGCTGAGAGGCCTGTAGGAAAAAGGATATCTTCAAATAAAAACTACACAGAAGCATTCTGTGAAACTTCTTTCTGTTCTGTGCATTCACTAACAGAGTTGAAGCAAACTATTGATTGAGCAGTTCTGTAACACTCTTTCTGTAGAAACTGCAAGTGGACATCTTGAAAGCTAAGGGCAATAGTGGAAAAAAATATCTTCAAATAAAAACTACACAGAAGCATTCTGTGAAACTTCTTTCTTTTCTGTGCATTCAAGCTAACAGAGTTGAAGCTTACTTTTGATTGAGCAGTTCTGAAACACGCTTTCTGTAGAAACTGCAAGTGACATTTGAGCAAAGGGCCATAGTGGAAAAGGGATATCTTCAAATAAAACTACACAGAAGCATTCTGTGAAACTTCTTTCTGTTCTGTGCATTCAACTAACAGAGTTGAAGCTTACTTTTGAGAGCAGTTCTGAAACCCTTTCTGTAGAAACTGCAAGTGACATTCGAAGCTAAGGGTCAATAGTGGAAAAAGAATATCTTCAAATAAAAACTACACAGAAGCATTTGTGAAACTTTCTTTCTGTGCATTCAAGAAGAGTTGAAGCTTACTTTCATTGAGCAGTTCTGAAACATCTTTCTGTAGAAAGTGCATGTGACATTTAGCGCCAAAGGGCCTATAGTGGAATAAGGTATATTCAAATAAAAACTACACAGAAGCATTCTGTGAAACTCTTTCTGTTCTGTGCATTCAACTAACAGAGTTGAAGCTTACTTTTGATTTGAGCAGTTCTGAAACACTCTTTCTGTAGAAACTGCAAGTGACATCGACGCTAAAGGGCCTATGTGAAAAAGGAATATCTTCAAATAAAAACTACAGAAGCATTCTGTGAAACTTCTTCTGTTCTGTGCATTCAACTAACAGAGTTGAAGCTTTTTGATTCAGCAGTTCTGAAACACTCTTCTGTAGAAACTGCAAGTGGACATTCTGAGCGCTAAGGGCCTATAGTGGAAAAAGGAATATCTTCAAATAAAAACTACACAGAAAATTCTGTGAAACTTCTTTGTTCTGTGCATTCAACTCACAATTGAAGCTTGCTTTTGATTGGAGTCTGAAACACTCTTTCTGTAGAAACTGCAATTTGATATTCGAGCGCTAAAGGCCTACAGTGGAAAAAGGATATCTTCAATTAAAAACACGGAAGCATTCTGTGAAACTTCTTCTTTCTGTGCATTCAACTAACAGATTTGAACTTACTTTTGATTGAGCAGTTCTGAAACACCCTTTCTGTAGAAACTGCAAGTGGACATTCAGCGTTAAGGGCCTATAGTGGAAAAAGGAATATGCGAATAAAAAACTACACAGAAATTCTGTGAAACTTCTTTCTGTGCATTACAACTAACAGATGAAGTTAGCAGTTCTGAAACAATCTTTCTGTTAAACTGAAATGACATTCTGAACACTAAGGGGCCTATATTGGAAAATGGATATTCTTTGAATAAAAACTACACAGAAGATTCTGTGAAACTTCTTCTGTTCTGTCCATTCACTAACAGAGTTGAAGATGACTTTTGTTCAGGAGTTCTGAAATATTCTCTCTGTAGAAACTACAAGTTGACATTTCGAGCGCTAAAGGCCCTATAGTGGAAAAAGGTATATCTTCAAATAAAAACTACACAGAAGCATTCTGTGAAACTTCTTCCTGTTCTCTGCATTCAACTAACAGAGTTGAAGCTTACTTTTGACTGAGCAGTTTGAAACACGCTTTATGTAGAAACTGCATGTTGACATTCCTAGCGCTAAAGGGCCTAAAACGGGAAAAGTGTTATGTACAAATAAATCTACACATAAGCATTCTGGTGAAACTTCTTTCTGTTCTGTGCATTCAACTAACAGAGCTGAAGCTAATTTTTTGAGCAGTTCTGAACACCTTTCTGAGAAACTCCAAGTGCACATTCTGAAAGTTAAGGGCCTAGAGAGGAAAAGGATATCTCAAATAAAAATTACAGAGAAGCGTCTGTGAAATTCTTTCTGTTCCGTTCATTCAACAACAGAGTGAAGCAGCCTCTGCCTTTGATTTGGTCCTAGTTCTGAAACACTTCATTCTGTAGAAAGTGGAAGTGGAAATTCAGAGCGCTGAGGGGCCTGTAGGGGAAAAAGGAATATCTTCAAATAAAAACTACACAGAAGCATTTTGTGAAACTACTTTTTGTTCTGTGCATTCAAGTAACAGAGTTGAAGCTTACTTTTCACTGAGCAGTTCTGAAACACTCTTTCTGTAGAAACTGCAAGTTGACATTCGGACCCCTAAAGGGCCGACAGTGGAAAAAGGGATATCTTCAAATAAAAACTACACAGAATCATTCTGTAAACTTCTTTCTGTTCTATGCATTCAACTACAAGTGTTGAAGCTTACTTTTGATGCAGCAGTTCCAAAAACACTTTCTGGAGAAACAGCAAGTGGACATTCGGAGTGCTATGGGGTCAATAGTGGAAAAAGAAATATCTTCAATAAAAACTACACAGAAGCATTTTGTGAAACTCCTTTCTGTTCCGTTCAAGTAACAGAGTTGAAGCTTACTTTTGATTCAGCAGTTCTGAAAATCTCTTTCTGTAGAAAGTGCATGTTGACATTTCGAGCGCCAAAATGCCTATAGTGGAATAAGTTATATCTTCAAATAAAAACTACACAGAAGCATTCTGTGCAACTACTTTCTGTTCTGTGCATTCAACTAACAGAGTTGAAGCTTACTTTTGATTCAGCTGTTCTGAAACACCCTTTCTGTTGAAACTGCAAGTGGACATTCGGAGCGCTAAGGGGCCTATAGTGGAAAAAGGAATAACTCCGAATAAAAACTACACAGAAGCATTCTGTGCAACTACTTTCTGTTCTGTGCATTCAACTAACAGAGTTGAAGCTCAGTTTTGATTGAGCAGTTCTGAAACCTCTTTCTGTAGAAACTGCAAGTGGACATTCTGACCGCTAAAGGGCCTATAGTGGAAAAAGTAATCTTCGAATAGAAAATACACAGAAGCATTCTGTGAAACTACTTTCTGTTCTGTGCATTCAAGTAACAGAGTTGAAGCTGACTTTTGATTGAGGAGTTCTGAATCACTCTGTAGAAACTGCAAGTTGACATTCCTAGCGCTAAAGGGCCTATAGTGGAAAAAGAAATAACTTCAAATAAAAACTACACAGAAGCATTCTGTACAACTTCTTTCTCTTCTGTGCATTCAACTAACAGAGTTGAACCTTACTTTTGATTGAGCAGTTCTGAAAAACTCTTTCTGTAGAAACTGCAAGTGGACATTCTGAAAGCTAAGGGGCCTAAAGAGGAAGAAGGAATATCTTCAAATAAAAACTACAGAGAATCTTTCTGCGAAACTTCAACCTGTTCTGTGCATTCAACTAACAGAGTTGAAACTTACTTTTGATTGAGCAGTTCTGAAACACTCTTTCTGCAGAAATTACCAGTTGACTTCCGATCGCTAAAGGGCCTCTAGTGGAAACAGGTATATCTTCAAATAAAAACTACACAGAAGCATTCTGTGCAACTTCTTTCTGTTCTGTGCATTCAACTAAGAGAGTTGAACCTTACTTTTGATTCAGCAGTTCTGAAACACCCTTCTGTAGAAACTGCAAGTGGACATTTGGAGCGCTACGGGGTCAATAGGGGAAAAAGGAATATCTACATATAAAAACTACACAGAAGCATTTTGAGAAATTCCTTTCTGTTCTGTGCATTCTAGTAACAGAGTGAAGCTTACTTTCATTGAGCAGTTCTAAAACTTTCTGTAGAAAATGCATGTGGACATTTCGAGCTCCAAAGGGCCTATTGTGGAATAAGGTATATCTTCAAATAAAAACTACACAGAAGCATTCTGTGAAACTTCTTCCTGTTCTCTGTATTCAACTAACAGAGTTGAAGCTCAGTTTTGATTGAGCAGTTCTGAAACACGCTTTCTGTAGAAACTGCAAGTGGACATTCTGAACGCTAAAGGGCCTATAGTGGAAAAGAAATATCTTCGAATAAAAACTACACAGAAGCATTCTGTGAAACTTCCTTCTGTTCTGTGCATTCAACTAAGAGAGTTGAACCTTACTTTTGATAGAGCAGTTCTGAAACACTCTTTCTGTAGAAACTCCAAGTGCGCATTCTGAACGCTAAGGGGCCTATGAGGAAAAAGGGATATCTTCAAATAAAAACTACACAGAAGTATTCTGTGAAACTTCTTTGTGTTCTGTGCATTCAACTAAAAGAGTTGAACCTTACTTTTGATTGAGCAGTTCTGAAACACTCTTTCTGTAGAAACTGCATGTGGACATTCTGAAAGCTAAGGGGTCTACAGTGGAAGAAGGAATATCTTCAAATAAAAAGTACACAGAATCGTTCTGCGAAACTTCTTCCTGTTCTGTGCATTCAACTAACAGTGTTGAAGCTCACATTTCATTGAGCAGTTCTGAAACACTCTTTTTGTAGAAACTGCAAGTTGTCATTCCTAGCGCTAAGGGTCGTATAGTGGAGAAAGGAACATCTACAATTAAAAACTACACAGAAGCATTCTGTGAAACTTCTTACTGCTCTGTGCATTCAACTAACAGAGTTGAAGCTTACTTTGATTGAACAGTTCTGAGACACTCTTTCTGTAGAAACTGCAAGTTGACATTCCGACCGCTCAATGGCCTACAGTGGAAAAAGGGATATCTTCAAATAAAAACTACACAGAAGCATTCTGTGAAAATTCTTTCCGTTCTGTGCATTCAACTAAGAGAGTTGAAACTTACTTTTGATTTAGCAGTTCTGATACACCCTTTCTGTAGAAACTGCAAGTGGACATTCTGAGCGCTACGGGGCCTATACTGGAAAAAGTAATATCTTCAAATAAAATCTACATAGAAGAAATCTGTGAAACTTCTTGCTGTTCTGTCCTTTCAACACATCGAATTGAAGCTTGATTTTCATTGCGCAGTTCTGAAACACTCTTTCTGTAGAAACTGCAAGTTGATATTTCGAGCGCTAAAGGGCCTACAGTGGAAAAAGGGATAACTTCAATTAAAAACCACACAGGAGCATTCTGTGAAACTTCTTTTCTGTGCATTCAACTAACAAAGCTGAAACTTACTTTTGATTGAGCTGTTCTGAAACACCCTTTCTATAGAAACTGCAAGTGGACATTTGGAGCGCTAAGGGCCCTATAGTGGAAAAAGTAATATGTCCAAATAAAAACTACACAGAAGCATTCTGTGAAACTACTTTCTTTTCTGTGCATTCAACTAACAGAGTTGTAGCTTAGTTTTGATTGAGCAGTTATGAAACAATCTTTCTGTAGAAACTGCAAGTGGACATTCTGAACACTAAGGGGCCTATAGTGGAAAAAGGAATATCTTCTAATAATAACTACACAGAAGCATTCTGTGAAACTTCTTTCTGTTCTGTCCATTGAACTAACAGTGTTGAAGATGACTTTTGATTGAGGAGTTCTGAAATAATCTCTCTGTAGAAACTACAAGTTGACATTTCGAGCGCTAAAGGTCCCATAGTTGAAAAAGGTATATCTTCAAATAAAAACTACATAGTAGCATTCTGTGAAACTTCTTCCTGTTCTCTGCATTCAACTAACAGACTTGAAGCTTACTTTTGACTGAGCAGTTCTGAAACAGTCTTTATGTAGAAACTGCAATTTGACATTCCTAGCGCTAAAGGGCCTAAATTGGAAAAAGTGTTATGTTCAAATAAATCTACACAGAAGCATTCTGTGAAAATTCTTTCTGTTCTGTGCATTCAACTAACAGAGTTGAAGCTTACTTTTGATAGAGCACATCTGAAACACTCTTTCTGTAAAAACTCCAAGTGCACATTCTGAAAGCTAAGGGGCCTATAGTGGAACAAGGAATATCTTCAAAAAGAAACTACACAGAAGCGTTCTGTGAAACTTCTTTCTGTTCTGTGCATTCAACTAACAGGTTTGAAGCTTACTTTTGATTGAAGAGTTCTGAAACCCTATTTTATAGAAACTGCAAGTTGTCATTTTTAACACTAAGGGTCCTGTAGAGGAGAAAGGAAAATCTCCAAATAAAAACTACACAGAAGCATTCTGTGAAACTTCTTACTGTTCTGTCCATTCAACTAATATACCTGAAGCTTACTTTTGATTGAGCAGTTCAGAAACTCTCTTTCTGTAGAAACTTCAAGTTGACATTCCGATCGCAAATGGGCCTATAGGGGAAAAAGGTATCTCTTCAAATGAAAACTACACAGAAGCATTTTGTGAAACTTATTTCTGTTCGGTGCATTCAACTAACAGATTTGAAGCTTACTTGTGATTGAGCAGTTCTGAAACACTCTTTCTGTAGAAACTGCAAGTGGACATTCTGAGCGCTAAGGGCCCTATAGTGGAAAAAGTAATATGTCCGAAGAAGAACTACACAGAAGCATTCTGTGAAACTACTTTCTTTTCTGTGCATTCAACTAACAGAGTTGTAGCTTAGTTTTCATTGAGCAGTTCTGAAACAATCTTTCTGTAGAAACTGCAAGTGGACATTCTGAACACTAAGGGGCCTATAGTGGAAAAAGGAATATCTTCTAATAATAACTACACAGAAGCATTCTGTGAAACTTCTTTCTGTTCTGTCCATTGAACTAACAGTGTTGAAGATGACTTTTGATTGAGGAGTTCTGAAATAATCTCTCTGTAGAAACTACAAGTTGACATTTCGAGCGCTAAAGGTCCCATAGTTGAAAAAGGTATATCTTCAAATAAAAACTACATAGTAGCATTCTGTGAAACTTCTTCCTGTTCTCTGCATTCAACTAACAGACTTGAAGCTTACTTTTGACTGAGCAGTTCTGAAACAGTCTTTATGTAGAAACTGCAATTTGACATTCCTAGCGCTAAAGGGCCTAAATTGGAAAAAGTGTTATGTTCAAATAAATCTACACAGAAGCATTCTGTGAAAATTCTTTCTGTTCTGTGCATTCAACTAACAGAGTTGAAGCTTACTTTTGATAGAGCACATCTGAAACACTCTTTCTGTAAAAACTCCAAGTGCACATTCTGAAAGCTAAGGGGCCTATAGTGGAACAAGGAATATCTTCAAATAAAAACTACACAGAAGCGTTCTGTGAAACTTCTTTCTGTTCTGTGCATTCAACTAACAGGTTTGAATCTTACTTTTGATTGAAGAGTTCTGAAACCCTATTTTATAGAAACTGCAAGTTGTCATTATTAACACTAAGGGTCCTGTAGAGGAGAAAGGAAAATCTCCAAATAAAAACTACACAGAAGCATTCTGTGAAACTTCTTACTGTTCTGTCCATTCAACTAATATACCTGAAGCTTACTTTTGATTGAGCAGTTCAGAAACTCTCTTTCTGTAGAAACTTCAAGTTGACATTCCGACCGCTAATGGGCCTATAGGGGAAAAAGGTATCTCTTCAAATGAAAACTACACAGAAGCATTTTGTGAAACTTATTTCTGTTCGGTGCATTCAACTAACAGATTTGAAGCTTACTTGTGATTGAGCAGTTCTGAAACACTCTTTCTGTAGAAACTGCAAGTGGACATTCTGAGCGCTAAGGGCCCTATAGTGGAAAAAGTAATATGTCCAAAGAAGAACTACACAGAAGCATTCTGTGAAACTTCTTTCTTTTCTGTGCATTCAACTAACAGAGTTGTAGCTTAGTTTTCATTGAGCAGTTCTGAAACAATCTTTCTGTAGAAACTGCAAGTGGACATTCTGAACACTAAGGGGCCTATAGTGGAAAAAGGAATATCTTCGAATAAAAACTACACAGAAGCTTTCTGTGAAACTTCTTTCTGTTCTGTCCATTCAACTAACAGATTTGAAGATGACTTTTGATTGAGGAGTTCTGAAATACTCTCTCTGTAGAAACTACAAGTTGACATTTCGAGCGCTAAGGCCCTATAGTGGAAAAAGGTATATCTTCAAATAAAAACTACACAGAAGCATTCTGTGAAACTTATTCCTGTTCTCTGCATTCAACTAACGGAGTTGAAGCTTACTTTTGATTGAGCAGTTCTGAAACACTCTTTATGTAGAAACTGCAATTTGACATTCGGACCGCTAAAGGGCCTAAAGTGGAAAAAGGGATATATTCAAATAAAAACTACAGAGAAGAATTCTGTGAAACTTCTTCCTGTTCTCTGCATTCAGCTAACAGAGTTGAAGCTTACTTTTGACTGAGCAGTTCTGAAACACTCTTTATGTAGAAACTGCAAGTTGACATCCCTAGCGCTAAAGGGCCTAAAGTGGAAAAGGTTATGTTCAAATAAATCTACACAGAAGCATTCTGTGAAACTTCTTTCTGTTCTGTGCATTCAACTAACAGAGCTGAAGCTTACATTTGATTGAGGAGTTCTGAAACACTCTTTCTGAGAAACTCCAAGTGCACTTTCTGAAAGCTAAGGGGCCCATTGTGGAAAAAGGGTTTTCTTCAAATAAAAATTACACAGAAGCGTTCTGTGAAACTTCTTTCTGTTCCGTTCATTCAACTAACAGAGTTGAAGCTTGCTTTTGATTGTGTAGTTCTGAAACACTCTTTCTGTAGAAAGTGGTTGTGGACATTCAGAGCGCTGAGGGACCTGTAGGGAAAAAGGAATATCTTCAAATAAAAACTACACAGAAGCATTCTGTGAAACTTCTTTCTGTTCTGTGCATTCAACTAACAGAGTTGAAGTTCAGTTTTGATTGAGCAGTTCTGAAACACTCTTTCTGTAGAAACTGCAAGTGGACATTCTGAACGCTAAAGGGCCTATAGTGGTAAAAGTAGAATCTTCGAATAAAAACTACACAGAAGCATTCTGTGAAACTCCTTTCTGTTCTGTGCATTCAAGTAACAGAGTTGAAGCTGACTTTTGATTGAGGAGTTCTGAGTCACTCTTTCTGTAGAAACTGCAAGTTGACATTCCTAGCGCTAAAGGGCCTATAGTGGAAAAAGGAATATCTTCAATTAAAAACAACAAAGAAGCATTCTGTGAAACTTCTTTCTGTCTTGTGCATTCAACTAAGAGAGTTGAACCTTACTTTTGATAGAGCAGTTCTGAAACACTTTCTGTAGAGACTCCAAGTGCACATTCTGAACGCTAAGGGGCCTTTAGACGAAAAAGGGATATCTTCAAATAAAAACTACACAGAAGTACTCTGTGTAACTTCTTTGTGTTCTGTGCATTCAACTAACAGAGTTGAACCTTACTTTTGATTGAGCAGTTCTGAAACACTCTTTCTGTAGAAACTGCAATTGGACATTCTGAAAGCTAAGGGGTCTACAGTGGAAGAAGGAATATATTCAAATAAAAACTACACAGAATCGTTCTGCGAAACTTCTTCCTGTTCTGTGCATTCAACTAACAGGTTTGAAGCTCACATTTCATTGAGCAGTTCTGAAACACTCTTTTTGTAGAAACTGCAAGTTGTCATTCCCAGCGCTAAGGGTCCTATAGTGGAGAAAGGAACATCTCCAAATAAAAACTACACAGAAGCATTCTGTGAAACTTCTTAATGCTGTGTGCATTCAACTAACATAGTTGAAACGTACTTTTGATTGAACAGTTCTGAAACACTCTTTCTGTAGAAACTGCAAGTTGACATTCCGACCGCTTATGGGCCTACAGTGGAAAAAGGGATATCTTCAAATAAAAACTACACAGAATCATTCTGTGAAACTTCTTTCTGTTCTGAGCATTCAACTAAGAGAGTTGAAACTTACTTTTGATTCAGCAGTTCTGAAACACCCTTTCTGTAGAAACTGCAAGTGGACATTCTGAGCGATAAGGGGCCTATACTGGAAAAAGGAATATCTTCAAATAAAAACTACACAGAAGAATTCTGTGAAACTTCTTGCTGTTCTGTCCATTCAACTCATGGAATTGAAGCTTGCTTTTCATTGCGCAGTTCTGAAACACTCTTTCTGTAGAAACTGCAAGTTGATATTTCGAGCGCTATAGGGCCTACAGTGGAAAAAGGGATATCTTCAATTAAAAACCACACAGGAGCATTCTGTGAAACTTATTTCTTTTCTGTGCATTCAACTAACAAAGTTGAAACTTACTTTTGACTGAGCTGTTCTGAAACACCCTTTCTGTAGAAACTGCAAGTGGACATTCGGAGCGCTAAGGAAACTATAGTGGAAAAAGGAATATGTCCGAGTAAAAACTACACAGAAGCATTCTGTGAAACTTCTTTCTTTTCTGTGCATTCAACTAACAGAGTTGTAGCTTAGTTTTGATTGAGCAGTTCTGAAACAATCTTTCTGTAGAAACTGCAAGTGGACATTCTGAACACTAAGGGGCCTATAGTGGTAAAAGGAATATCTTCGAATAAAAACTACTCAGAAGCATTCTGTGAAACTTCTTTCTGTTCTGTCCATTCAACTAACAGAGTTGAAGATGACTTTTGATTGAGGAGTTCTGAAATACTCTCTCTGTAGAAACTACAAGTTGACATTTTGAGCGCTAAAGCCATATAGTGGAAAAAGGTATATCTTGAAATAAAAACTACACAGAAGCATTCTGTGAAACTTCTTCCTGTTCTCTGCATTCAACTAACAGAGTTGAAGCTTACTTTTGACTGAGCAGTTCTGAAACACTCTTTATGTAGAAACTGCAAGTTGACATTCCTAGCGCTAAAGGGCCTAAAGTGGAAAAAGGGTTATGTTCAAATAAATCTACACAGAAGCATTCTGTGAAAATTCTTTCTGTTCTGTGCATTCAACTAACAGAGCTGAAGCTTACTTTTGATAGAGCACATCTGAAACACTCTTTCTGTAAAAACTCCAAGTGCACATTCTGAAAGCTAAGGGGCCTATAGTGGAAGAAGGAATATCTTCATATAAAAACTACACAGAAGCGTTCTGTGAAACTTCTTTCTGTTCTGTGCATTCAACTAACAGGTTTGAAGCTTACTTTTGATTGACGAGTTCTGAAACACTCTGTAGAAAGTGGAAGTGGACCTTCGAAGCGCTAAGAGGCCTATAGCGGAAAAAGTAATATCTTCAAATAAAAACTACACAGAAGCATTCTGTGAAACTTGTTTCTTTTCTATGCATTCAACCAACAGAGTTGTAGCTTAGTTTTGATTGAGCAGTTGTGAAACAATCTTTCTGTAGAAACTGCAAGTGGACATTCTGAACACAAAAAGGCCTATAGTGGAAAAAGGAATATCTTCGAATAAAAACTACTCAGAAGCATTCTGTGAAACTTCTTTCTGTTCTGTCCATTCAACTAACAGAGTTGAAGATGACTTTTGATTGAGGAGTTCTGAAATACTCTCTCTGTAGAAACTACAAGTTGACATTTTGAGCGCTAAAGCCATATAGTGGAAAAAGGTATATCTTGAAATAAAAACTACACAGAAGCATTCTGTGAAACTTCTTCCTGTTCTCTGCATTCAACTAACAGAGTTGAAGCTTACTTTTGACTGAGCAGTTCTGAAACACTCTTTCTGTAGAAACTGCAAGTTGACATTCGGACCGCTAAAGGGCCTACAGTGGAAAAAGGGATATCTTCAAATAAAAACTACACAGAAGCATTCTGTAAAACTTCTTTCTGTTCTGTGCATTCAACTAAGAGAGTTGATGCTTACTTTTGACTGAGAAGTTCTGAAACACTCTTTATGTAGAAACTGCAAGTTGACATTCCTAGCGCTAAAGGGCCTAAAGTGGAAAAAGGTTTATGTTCAAATAAATCTACACAGAAGCATTCTGTGAAACTTCTTTCTGTTCTGTGCATTCAACTAACAGAGCTGAAGCTTACATTTGATTGAGCAGTTCTGAAACACTCTTTCTGAGAAACTCCAAGTGCACTTTCTGAAAGCTAAGGGGCCTACAGAGGAAACAGGGATATCTTCAAATAAAAATTACACAGAAGCGTTCTGTGAAACTTCTTTTTGTTCCGTTCATTCAACTAACAGAGTTGAAGCTTGCTTTTGATTGTGTAGTTCTGAAACACTCTTTCTGTAGAAAGTGGAAGTGGACATTCAGAGCGCTGAGGGGCCTGTAGGGGAAAAAGTAATATCTTCAAATAAAAACTACACAGAAGCATTCTGTGAAACTTCTTTCTGTTCTGTGCATTCAACTAACAGAGTTGAAGCTGACATTTCATTGAGCAGTTCTGAAACACTCTTTTTGTAGAAACTGCAAGTTGTCATTCCCAGCGCTAAGGGTCCTATAGTGGAGAAAGGAACATCTCCAAATAAAAACTACACAGAAGCATTCTGTGAAACTTCTTACTGCTCTGTGCATTCAACTAACAGAGTTGAAACTTACTTTTGATTGAACAGTTCTGAAACACTCTTTCTGTAGAAACTGCAAGTTGACATTCCGACCGCTTAAGGGCCTACAGTGGAAAAAGGGATATCTTCAAATAAAAACTACACAGAATCATTCTGTGAAACTTCTTTCTGTTCTGAGCATTCAACTAAGAGAGTTGAACCTTACTTTTGATTCAGCAGTTCTGAAACACCCTTTCTGTAGAAACTGCAAGTGGACATTCTGAGCGAGAAGGGGCCTATACTGGAAAAAGGAATATCTTCAAATAAAAACTACACAGAAGAATTCTGTGAAACTTCTTGCTGTTCTGTCCATTCAACTCATGGAATTGAAGCTTGCTTTTCATTGCGCAGTTCTGAAACACTCTTTCTGTAGAAACTGCAAGTTGATATTTCGAGCGCTATAGGGCCTACAGTGGAAAAAGGGATATCTTCAATTAAAAAGCACACAGAAGCATTCTGTGAAACTTCTTTCTGTTCGGTGCATTCAGCTAACAGAGTTGAAGCAAACTATTGATTGAGCAGTTCTGTAACACTCTTTCTGTGGAAACTGCAAGTGGACATTCTGAAAGCTAAGGCGTCAATAGTGGAAAAAGGAATATCTTCAAATAAAAACTACACAGAAGCATTTTGTGAAACTCCGTTCTTTTCTGTGCATTCAAGTAACAGAGATGAAGCTTACTTTTGATTGAGCAGTTCTGAAACACTCTTTCTGTAGAAACTGCATGTTGATATTTCGAGCGCTAAAGGGCCTACAGTGGAAAAAGGGATAACTTCAATTAAAAACCACACAGGAGCATTCTGTGAAACTTCTTTCTTTTCTGTGCACTCAACTAACAAAGTTGAAACTTACTTTTGATTGAGCTGTTCTGAAACACCCTTTCTGTAGAAACTGCAAGTGGTCATTCGGAGCACTAAGGAAACTAAAGTGGAAAAAGGAATATGTCCGAGTAAAAACTACACAGAAGCATTCTGTGAAACTTCTTTCTTTTCTGTGCATTCAACTTACAGAGTTGTAGCTTAGTTTTGATTGAGCAGTTCTGAAACAATCTTTCTGTAGAAACTAAAAGTGGACATTCTGTACACTAAGGGGCCTATAGTGGAAAAAGGAATATCTTCGAATAAAAACTACTCAGAAGCATTCTGTGAAACTTCTTTCTGTTCTGTCCATTCAACTAACAGAGTTGAAGATGACTGTTGATCGAGGAGTTCTGAAATACTCTCTCTGTAGAAACTGCAAGTTGACATTTCGAGCGCTAAAGGCCCTATAGTGGAAAAAGGTATATCTTCAAATAAAAACTACACAGAAGCATTCTGTGAAACTTCTTCCTGTTCTCTGCATTCAACTAACAGAGTTGAAGCTTACTTTTGACTGAGCAGTTCTGAAACACTCTTTCTGTAGAAACTGCAAGTTGACATTCGGACCGCTAAAGGGCCTACAGTGGAAAAAGGGATATCTTCAAATAAAATCTACACAGAAGCATTCTGTGCAACTTCTTTCTGTTCTCTGCATTCAACTAAAAGCGTTGAAGCTTACTTTGGATTCAGCAGTTCTGAAACACCCTTTCTGTAGAAACAGCAAGCGGACATTCGGAGCGCTAAGGGGTCAATAGGGGAAAAAGTAATATCTTCAAATAAAAACTACACAGAAGCATTTTGTGAAACTCCTTTCTGTTCTGTGCATTCAAGTAACAGAATTGAAGCTTATTTTTCATTGAGCAGTTCTGAAACTCTGTTTCTGTAGAAAGTGCATGGTGACATTTCGAGCGCCAAAGGGCTTATCCTGGAATAAGGTATATCTTCAAATAAAAACTACACAGAAGCATTCTGTGCAACTTCTTACTGTTCTGTGCATTCAACTAACAGAGTTGAAGCTTACTTTTGATTCAGCAGCTCTGAAACAACCTTTCTGTAGAAACTGCAAGTGGACATTCGGAGCGCTAAGGGGCCTATAGTGGAAAAAGGAATAACTCCGAATAAAAACTACACAGAAGCATTCTGTGAAACTTCTTTCTGTTCTGTGCATTCAACTAACAGAGTTGAATTTCAGTTTTGATTGAGCAGTTCTGAAACACTCTTTCTGTAGAAACTGCAATTGGACATTCTGAACGCTAAGGGGCCTAGAGAGGAAAAAGGGATATCTTCAAATAAAAACTACACAGAAGTATTCTGTGAAACTTCTTTGTGTTCTGTTCATTCATCTAACAGTGTTGAACCTTACTTTTGATTGAGCAGTTCAGAAACACTCTTTCTGTAGAAACTGCAAGTGGACATTCTGAAAGCTAAGGGGTCTACAGTGGAAGAAGGAATAACTTCAAATAAAAACTACACAGAATCGTTCTGCGAAACTACTTCCTGTTCTGTGCATTCAACTAACAAAGTTGAAACTTACTTTTGATTGAGCTGTTCTGAAACACCCTTTCTGTAGAAATTGCAAGTGGACATTCGGAGCGCTAAGGAAACTATAGTGGGAAAAGGAATGTGTCCGAGTAAAAACTACACAGAAGCATTATGTCAAACTTCTTTCTTTTCTGTGCATTCACCTAACAGAGTTGAGGCTTACTTTTGATTGAGCAGTTCTGAAACAATCTTTCTGTAGAAACTGTAAGTGGACATTCTGAACACCAAGGGGCCTATAGTGGAAGAAGGAATATCTTCGAATAAAAACTACACAGAAGCATTCTGTGAAACTTCTTTCTGTTCTGTCCATTCAACTAACAGAGTTGAAGATGACTTTTGATTGAGGAGTTCTGAAATACTCTCTCTGTAGAAACTGCAAGTTGACATTTCGAGCGCTAAAGGCCCTATAGTGGAAAAAGGTATATCTTCAAATAAAAACTACACAGAAGCATTCTGTGAAACTTCTTCCTGTTCTCTGCATTCAACTAACAGGGTTGAAGCTTACTTTTGACTCAGCAGTTCTGAAACACTCTTTATGTAGAAACTGCAAGTTGACATTTCTAGCGCTAAAGGGCCTAAAGTGGAAAAAGGGTTATGTTCAAATAAATCTACACAGAAGCATTCTATGAAACTTCTTTCTGTTCTGTGCATTCAACTAACAGAGCTGAAGCTTACATTTGATTGAGCAGTTCTGAAACACTCTTTCTGAGAAACTCCAAGTGCACCTTCTGAAAGCTAAGGGGCCTATAGTGGAAAAAGGTATATCTTCAAATAAAAATTACACAGAAGCATTCTGTGAAACTTCTTTCTGTTCCGTTCATTCAACTAACAGAGTTGAAGCTTGCTTTTGATTGTGTAGTTCTGAAACACTCTTTCTGCAGGAAGTCGTAGTGGACATTCAGAGCGTTGAGGGACCTGTAGGGGAAAAAGGAATATCTTCAAATTAAAACTACACAGAAGCATTCTGTGAAACTTCTTTCTGTTCTGTGCATTCAGCTAACAGAGTTGAAGCAAACTATTGATTGAGCAGTTCTGTAACACTCTTTCTGTGAGAGCTGAAAGTGGACATTCTGAAAGCTAAGGGGTTAATAGTGGAAAAAGGAATATCTTCAAATAAAAACTACACAGAAGCATTTTGTGAAACTCCATAATTTTCTGTGCATTCAAGTAACAGAGTTGAAGCTTACTTTTGATTGAGCAGTTCTGAAACACGCTTTCTGTAGAAACTGCATGTTTACATTTCGAGCGCCAAAGGCCTGTAGTGGAATACGGGATATCTTCAAATAAAAACTACACAGAAGCATTCTGTGCAACTTCTTTCTGTTCTCTGCATTCAACTAAAAGAGTTGAAGCTTACTTTTGATTCAGCAGTTCTCAAAAACCCTTTCTGTAGAAACAGCAATTTGACATTCGGAGCGATAAGGTGTCAATAGGGGAAAAAGAAGTATCTTCAAATAAAAACTACACAGAAGCATTTTGTGAAACTCCTTTCTGTTCTCTGCATTCAAGTAACAGATTTGAAGCTTAGTTTTCATTGAGCAGTTCTGAAACTCTCTTTCTGTAGAAAGTGCATGTTGACATTTCGAGCGCCAAATGTCCTATAGTGGAATAAGGTATATCTTCAAACAAAAACTACACAGAAGCATTCTGTGCAACTTTTTTCTGTTCTGTGCATTGAACTAACAGAGTTGAAACTTACTTTTGATTCAGCAGTTCTGAAACACCCTTTCTGTAGAAACCGCAATTGGACATTCAGAGCGCTAAGGGGCCTATAGTGGGAAAAGGAATAACTCCGATTAAAAACTACACAGAAGCATTCTGTGAAACTTCTTTCTGTTCTGTGCATTCAACTAACAGAGTTGACGTTCAGTTTTGATTGAGCAATTCTGAAACACACTTTCTGCAGAAACTGCAAGTGGACATTCTGAACGCTAAAGGGCCTATAGTGGAAAAAGTAATATCTTCGAATAAAAACTACACAGAAGCATTCTGTGAAACTTCTTTCTGTTCTGTGCATTCAAGTAACAGAGTTGAAGTTGACTTTTGATTGAGGAGTTCTGAGTCACTCTTTCTGTAGAAACTGCAAGTTGACATTCCTAGCGCTAAAGGGCCTAAAGTGGAAAAAGGAATAACTCTGAATAAAAACTACACAGAAGCATTCTGTGAAACTTCTTTCTGTTCTGTGCATTCAACTAACAGAGTTGAAGTTCAGTTTTGATTGAGCAGTTCTGAAACACTCTTTCTGCAGAAATTGCAAGTGGACATTCTGAACGCTAAATGGCCTATAGTGGAAAAAGGAATATCTTCGAATAAAAACTACACAGAAGCATTCTGTGAAACTTCTTTCTGTTCTGTGCATTCAAGTAACAGAGTTGAAGCTGACTTGTGATTGAGGAGTTCTGAGGCACTCTTTCTGTAGAAACTGCAAGTTGACATTCCTAGCGCTAATGGGCCTATAGTGGAAAAAGTAATATCTTCAATTAAAAACTACAAAGAAGTATTCTGTGAAACTTCTTTCTGTTCTGTTCATTCAACTAAGAGAGTTGAACCTTACTTTTGATAGAGCAGTTCTGAAACACTTTCTGTAGAAACTCCAAGTGCACATTATTAACGCTAAGTGGCCTATAGTGGAAAAAGGGATATCTTCAAATAAAAACTACACAGAAGTACTCTGTGTAAATTCTTTGTGTTCTGTGCTTTCAACTAACAGAGTTGAACCTTACTTTTGATTGAGCAGTTCTGAAACACTTTTTCTGTAGAAACTGCAAGTGGACATTCTGAAAGCTAAGGGGTCTACAGTGGAAGAAGGAATATCTTCAAATAAAAACTACACAGAATCGTTCTGCGAAACTTCTTACTGTTCTGTGCATTCAACTAACAGGTTTGAAGCTCACATTTCATTGAGCAGTTCTGAAACACTCTTTTTGTAGAAACTGCAAGTTGTCATTCCCAGCGCTAAGGGTCCTATAGTGGAGAAAGGAACATCTCCAAATGAAAACTACACAGAAGCATTCTGTGAAACTTCTTACTGCTCTGTGCATTTAACTAACAGAGTTGAAGCTTACTTTTGATTGAACAGTTCTGAAACACTCTTTCTGTAGAAACTGCAAGTGGACATTCCGACCGCTAAATTGTCTACAGTGGAAAAAGCGATATCGTCGAATAAAAACTACAGAGAAGCATTCTGTAAAACTTCTTTCTGTTCTGTGCATTCAACTAAGAGTGTTGAACCTTACTTGTGATTCAGCAGTTCTGAAACACCCTTTCTGTAGAATCTGCAAGTGGACATTATGAGCGCTAAGGGGCCTATACTGGAAAAAGGAATATCTTCAAATAAAAACTACACAGAAGAATTCTGTGAAACTTCTTGCTGTTCTGTCCATTCAACTAATCGAATTGAAGCTTGCTTTTCATTGCGCAGTTCTGAAACACTCTTTCTGTAGAAACTGCAAGTTGATATTTCGAGCTCTAAAGGGCCTACAGTGGAAAAAGGGATATCTTCAATTAAAAACCACACAGGGGCATTCTGTGAAACTTCTTTCTGTTCTGTCCATTCAACTAACAGTGTTGAAGATGACTTTTGATTGAGGATTTCTGAAATATTCTCTCTGTTGAAACTACAAGTTGACATTTTGAGCGCTAAATGCTCTATAGTGGAAAAAGGAATATCTTCGAATAAAAACTACACAGAAGGATTCTGTGAAACTTCCTTCTGTTCTGTCCATTCAACTAACAGAGTTGAAGATGACTTTTGATTGAGGAGTTCTGAAATACTCTCTCTGTAGGAACTGGAAGTTGACATTTCGAGCCCTAAAGGCCCTAGAGTGGAAAAAGTTATATCTTCAAATAAAAACTACACAGAAGCATTCTGTGAAACTTCTTCCTGTTCTGTGCATTCAACTAACAGAGCTGAAGCTTACTTTTCATTGAGCAGTTCTGAAACACTCTTTCTGAGAAACTCCAAGTGCACTTTCTGAAAGCTAAGGGGCCTATAGAAGAAAAAGGGATATCTTAAAATAAAAATTACACAGAAGCGTTCTGTGAAACTTCTTTCTGTTCCGTTCATTCAACTAAAAGAGTTGAAGCTTGCATTTGATTGTGTAGTTCTGAAACACTCTTTCTGTAGAAAGTGGAAGTGGAAATTCAGAGCGCTGAGAGGCCTGTAGGGGAAAAAGTAATATCTTCAAATAAAAACTTCACAGAAGGATTCTGTGAAACTTCTTTCTTTTCTGTGCATTCAGCTAACAGAGTTGAAGCAAACTATTGATTGAGCAGTTCTGTAACACTCTTTCTGCAGAAACTGCAAGTGGACATTCTGAAAGCTAAGGGCTCAATAGTGGAAAAAGGAATATCTTCAAATAAAAACTACACAGAAGCATTTTGTGAAACTCCGTTCTTTTCTGTGCATTCAAGTAACAGAGTTGAAGCTTACTTTTGATTGAGCAGTTCTGAAACACGCTTTCTGTAGAAACTGCATGTTGATATTTCGAGCGCCAAAGGGCCTATTGTGGAATATGGGATATCTTAAATAAAAACTACACAGAAGCATTCTGTGCAACTTCTTTCTCTTCTGTGCATTCAACTAACAGATTTGAAGCTTACTTTTGATTCGGCAGTTCTGAAACACCCTTTCTGTAGAAACTGCAAGTGGACATTCGGATCGCTAAGGGGTCAATAAAGGAAAAAGTAATAACTTCAAATAAAAACTACAGAGAAGCATTTTGTGAAACTCCTTTCTGTTCTGTGCATTCAATAACAGAGTTGAATCTTACTTTTCATTGAGCAGTTCTGAAACTCTCTTTCTGTAGAAAGTGCATTTTGACATTTCGAGCGCCAAAGGCCTATATTGGCATAAGGTATATCTTCAAATAAAAACTACACAGAAGCATTCTGTGCAACTTGTTTCTGTTCTGTGCATTCAACTAACAGAGTTGAAGCTTACTTTTGATTCAGCAGTTCTGAAACACCCTTTCTGTAGGAACTGCAACTGGACATTCTGAGCGCTACGGGGCCTAGAGTTGAAAAAGGATTATCTTCAAATAAAAAGTACAAAGAAGAATTCTGTGAAACTTCTTGCTGTTCTCTCCATTCAACTCATCGAATTGAAGCTTGCTTTACATTGCAGAGTTCTGAAACACTCTTTCTGTAGAAACTGCAATTTGATATTTCGAGCGCTAAAGGGCCTACAGTGGAAAAAGGGATATGTTCAATTAAAAACCACACAGGAGCATTCTGTGAAACTTGTTTCTTTTCTGTGCATTCAACTAACAGAGTTGTAGCTTAGTTTTGATTGAGCAGTTCTGAAACAATCTTTCTGTAGAAACTGCAAGTGGACATTCTGAACACTAAGGGGCCGATAGTGGAAAAAGGAATATCTTTGAATAAAAAGTACACAGAAGCATTCTGTGAAACTTCTTTCTGATCTGTCCATTCAACTAACAGAGTTGAAGATGACTTTTGATTGAGGAGTTCTGAAATACTCTCTCTGTAGAAACTACAAGTTGACATTTCGAGCGCTAAAGGCCCTGTAGTGGAAAAAGTTATATCTTCAAATAAAAACTACACAAAAGAATTCTGTGAAACTTCTTCCTGTTCTCTGCATTCAACTAACAGAGTTGAAGCTTACTTTTGACTGAGCAGTTCTGAAACACTATGTAGAAACTGCAAGTTGACATTCCTAGCGCTAAAGGGCCTAAAATGGGAAAAGGGTTATGTACAAATAAATCTACACAGAAGCATTCTGTGAAACTTCTTTCTGTTCTGTGCATTCAACTAACAGAGGTGAAGCGTACTTTTGATTGAGCAGTTCTGAAACACTCTTTCTGAGAAACTCCAAGTGCACTTTCTGAAAGTTAAGCTGCCTACAGAGGAAAAAGGGATACCTTCAAATAAAAATTACAGAGAAGCGTTCTGTGAAACTTCTTTCTGTTCCGTTCATTCAACTAACAGAGTTGAAGCTTGCCTTTGATTGTGTAGTTCTGAAACACTCTTTCTGTAGAAAGTGGAAGTGGACATTCTGAGCGCTGAGGGGCCTGTAGGGGAAAAAGGAATATCTTCAAATAAAAACTACACAGAAGCATTCTGTGAAACTACATTCTGTTCCGTGCATTCAGCTAACAGAGTTTAAGCAAACTATTGATTGAGCAGTTCTGTAACACTGTTTCTGTAGAAACTGCATGTGGACATTCTAAAAGCTAAGGGGACAATAGTGGAAAAAGGAATATCTTCGAATAAAAACTACACAGAAGCATTTTGTGAAACTCTGTTCTTTTCTGTGCATTCAAGTAACAGAGTTGAAGCTTACTTTTGATTGAGCAGTTGTGAAACACTCTTTCTGTAGAAACTGCATGTTGACATTTCGAGCACCAAAGGGCTTATAGTGGAATACGGGATATCTTCAAATAAAAACTACACAGAAGCATTCTGTGCAACTTCTTTCTGTTCTCTGCATTCAACTACAAGAGTTGAAGCTTACTTTTGATGCAGCAGTTCTGAAACACCCTTTCTGTAGAAACTGCAAGTGGACATTCGGAGTGCTATGGGGTCAATAGTGGAAAAAGAAATATCTTCAAATAAAAACTACACAGAAGCATTTTGTGAAACTCCTTTCTGTTCTGTGCATTCAAGTAACAGATTTGAAGCTTACCTTTCATTGAGCAGTTCTGAAACACTCTTTCTGTAGAAACTGCATGTTGACATTTCGAGCTCCAAAGGGCCTATAGTGGAATAAGGTATATGTTGAAATAAAAACTACACAGAAGCATTCTGTGCAACTACTTTCTGTTCTGTGCATTCAACTAACAGAGTTGAAGCTTACTTTTGATTCAGCAGTTCTGAAACACCCTTTCTGTAGAAACTGAAAGTGGACATTCTGAGCGCTAAGGGGCCTATAGTGGAAAAAGGATACCTCCGAATAAAAACTACACAGAAGCATTCTGTGCAACTACTTTCTGTTCTGTGCATTCAACTAACAGAGTTGAAGCTCAGTTTTGATTGAGCAGTTCTGAAACACTCGTTCTGTAGAAACTGCAAGTGGACATTCTGAACGCTAAAGGGCCTATAGTGGAAAAAGAAATATCTTCGAATAAAAACTACACAGAAGCATTCTGTGAAACTTCTTTCTGTTCTGTGCATTCAAGTAACAGAGTTGAAGCTGACTTTTGATTGAGGAGTTCTGAATCACTCTTTCTGTAGAAACTGCAAGTTGACATTCCTAGCGCTAAAGGGCCTTTAGTGGAAAAAGAAATAACTTCAAATAAAAACTACACAGAAGCATTCTGTACAACTTCTTTCTCTTCTGTGCATTCAACTAACAGAGTTGAACCTTACTTTTGATTGAGCAGTTCTGAAAAACTCTTTCTGTAGAAACTGCAAGTGGACATTCTGAAAGCTAAGGGGCCTAAAGAGGAAGAAGGAATATCTTCAAATAAAAACTACAGAGAATCGTTCTGCGAAACTTCAACCTGTTCTGTGCATTCAACTAACAGAGTTGAAACTTACTTTTGATTGAGCAGTTCTGAAACACTCTTTCTGCAGAAATTACCAGTTGACTTTCCGATCGCTAAAGGGCCTCTAGTGGAAACAGGTATATCTTCAAATAAAAACTACACAGAAGCATTCTGTGCAACTTCTTTCTGTTCTGTGCATTCAACTAAGAGAGTTGAACCTTACTTTTGATTCAGCAGTTCTGAAACACCCTTTCTGTAGAAACTGCAAGTGGACATTTGGAGCGCTACGGGGTCAATAGGGGAAAAAGGAATATCTACATATAAAAACTACACAGAAGCATTTTGAGAAATTCCTTTCTGTTCTGTGCATTCTAGTAACAGAGTTGAAGCTTACTTTTCATTGAGCAGTTCTAAAACTTTCTGTAGAAAATGCATGTGGACATTTCGAGCTCCAAAGGGCCTATTGTGGAATAAGGTATATCTTCAAATAAAAACTACACAGAAGCATTCTGTGAAACTTCTTCCTGTTCTCTGTATTCAACTAACAGAGTTGAAGCTCAGTTTTGATTGAGCAGTTCTGAAACACGCTTTCTGTAGAAACTGCAAGTGGACATTCTGAACGCTAAAGGGCCTATAGTGGAAAAAGAAATATCTTCGAATAAAAACTACACAGAAGCATTCTGTGAAACTTCCTTCTGTTCTGTGCATTCAACTAAGAGAGTTGAACCTTACTTTTGATAGAGCAGTTCTGAAACACTCTTTCTGTAGAAACTCCAAGTGCGCATTCTGAACGCTAAGGGGCCTATGAGGAAAAAGGGATATCTTCAAATAAAAACTACACAGAAGTATTCTGTGAAACTTCTTTGTGTTCTGTGCATTCAACTAAAAGAGTTGAACCTTACTTTTGATTGAGCAGTTCTGAAACACTCTTTCTGTAGAAACTGCATGTGGACATTCTGAAAGCTAAGGGGTCTACAGTGGAAGAAGGAATATCTTCAAATAAAAAGTACACAGAATCGTTCTGCGAAACTTCTTCCTGTTCTGTGCATTCAACTAACAGTGTTGAAGCTCACATTTCATTGAGCAGTTCTGAAACACTCTTTTTGTAGAAACTGCAAGTTGTCATTCCTAGCGCTAAGGGTCGTATAGTGGAGAAAGGAACATCTACAATTAAAAACTACACAGAAGCATTCTGTGAAACTTCTTACTGCTCTGTGCATTCAACTAACAGAGTTGAAGCTTACTTTGATTGAACAGTTCTGAGACACTCTTTCTGTAGAAACTGCAAGTTGACATTCCGACCGCTCAATGGCCTACAGTGGAAAAAGGGATATCTTCAAATAAAAACTACACAGAAGCATTCTGTGAAAATTCTTTCTGTTCTGTGCATTCAACTAAGAGAGTTGAAACTTACTTTTGATTTAGCAGTTCTGATACACCCTTTCTGTAGAAACTGCAAGTGGACATTCTGAGCGCTACGGGGCCTATACTGGAAAAAGTAATATCTTCAAATAAAATCTACATAGAAGAAATCTGTGAAACTTCTTGCTGTTCTGTCCTTTCAACACATCGAATTGAAGCTTGATTTTCATTGCGCAGTTCTGAAACACTCTTTCTGTAGAAACTGCAAGTTGATATTTCGAGCGCTAAAGGGCCTACAGTGGAAAAAGGGATAACTTCAATTAAAAACCACACAGGAGCATTCTGTGAAACTTCTTTTCTGTGCATTCAACTAACAAAGCTGAAACTTACTTTTGATTGAGCTGTTCTGAAACACCCTTTCTATAGAAACTGCAAGTGGACATTTGGAGCGCTAAGGGCCCTATAGTGGAAAAAGTAATATGTCCAAATAAAAACTACACAGAAGCATTCTGTGAAACTACTTTCTTTTCTGTGCATTCAACTAACAGAGTTGTAGCTTAGTTTTGATTGAGCAGTTATGAAACAATCTTTCTGTAGAAACTGCAAGTGGACATTCTGAACACTAAGGGGCCTATAGTGGAAAAAGGAATATCTTCTAATAATAACTACACAGAAGCATTCTGTGAAACTTCTTTCTGTTCTGTCCATTGAACTAACAGTGTTGAAGATGACTTTTGATTGAGGAGTTCTGAAATAATCTCTCTGTAGAAACTACAAGTTGACATTTCGAGCGCTAAAGGTCCCATAGTTGAAAAAGGTATATCTTCAAATAAAAACTACATAGTAGCATTCTGTGAAACTTCTTCCTGTTCTCTGCATTCAACTAACAGACTTGAAGCTTACTTTTGACTGAGCAGTTCTGAAACAGTCTTTATGTAGAAACTGCAATTTGACATTCCTAGCGCTAAAGGGCCTAAATTGGAAAAAGTGTTATGTTCAAATAAATCTACACAGAAGCATTCTGTGAAAATTCTTTCTGTTCTGTGCATTCAACTAACAGAGTTGAAGCTTACTTTTGATAGAGCACATCTGAAACACTCTTTCTGTAAAAACTCCAAGTGCACATTCTGAAAGCTAAGGGGCCTATAGTGGAACAAGGAATATCTTCAAAAAGAAACTACACAGAAGCGTTCTGTGAAACTTCTTTCTGTTCTGTGCATTCAACTAACAGGTTTGAAGCTTACTTTTGATTGAAGAGTTCTGAAACCCTATTTTATAGAAACTGCAAGTTGTCATTTTTAACACTAAGGGTCCTGTAGAGGAGAAAGGAAAATCTCCAAATAAAAACTACACAGAAGCATTCTGTGAAACTTCTTACTGTTCTGTCCATTCAACTAATATACCTGAAGCTTACTTTTGATTGAGCAGTTCAGAAACTCTCTTTCTGTAGAAACTTCAAGTTGACATTCCGATCGCAAATGGGCCTATAGGGGAAAAAGGTATCTCTTCAAATGAAAACTACACAGAAGCATTTTGTGAAACTTATTTCTGTTCGGTGCATTCAACTAACAGATTTGAAGCTTACTTGTGATTGAGCAGTTCTGAAACACTCTTTCTGTAGAAACTGCAAGTGGACATTCTGAGCGCTAAGGGCCCTATAGTGGAAAAAGTAATATGTCCGAAGAAGAACTACACAGAAGCATTCTGTGAAACTACTTTCTTTTCTGTGCATTCAACTAACAGAGTTGTAGCTTAGTTTTCACTGAGCAGTTCTGAAACAATCTTTCTGTAGAAACTGCAAGTGGACATTCTGAACACTAAGGGGCCTATAGTGGAAAAAGGAATATCTTCGAATAAAAACTACACAGAAGCTTTCTGTGAAACTTCTTTCTGTTCTGTCCATTCAACTAACAGATTTGAAGATGACTTTTGATTGAGGAGTTCTGAAATACTCTCTCTGTAGAAACTACAAGTTGACATTTCGAGCGCTAAGGCCCTATAGTGGAAAAAGTTATATCTTCAAATATAAACTACACAGAAGCATTCTGTGAAACTTCTTCCTGTTCTCTGCATTCAACTAACGGAGTTGAAGCTTACTTTTGATTGAGCAGTTCTGAAACACTCTTTATGTAGAAACTGCAATTTGACATTCGGACCGCTAAAGGGGCTACAGTGGAAAAAGGGATATCTTCAAATAAAAACTACAGAGAAGAATTCTGTGAAACTTCTTCCTGTTCTCTGCATTCAACTAACAGAGTTGAAGCTTACTTTTGACTGAGCAGTTCTGAAACACTCTTTATGTAGAAACTGCATGTTGACATCCCTAGCGCTAAAGGGCCTAAAGTTGAAAAAGGTTATGTTCAAATAAATCTACACAGAAGCATTCTGTGAAACTTCTTTCTGTTCTGTGCATTCAACTAACAGAGTTGAAGCTTACTTTTGATAGAGCACATCTGAAACACTCTTTCTGTAAAAACTCCAAGTGCACATTCTGAAAGCTAAGGGGCCTATAGTGGAACAAGGAATATCTTCAAATAAAAACTACACAGAAGCGTTCTGTGAAACTTCTTTCTGTTCTGTGCATTCAACTAACAGGTTTGAATCTTACTTTTGATTGAAGAGTTCTGAAACCCTATTTTATAGAAACTGCAAGTTGTCATTATTAACACTAAGGGTCCTGTAGAGGAGAAAGGAAAATCTCCAAATAAAAACTACACAGAAGCATTCTGTGAAACTTCTTACTGTTCTGTCCATTCAACTAATATACCTGAAGCTTACTTTTGATTGAGCAGTTCAGAAACTCTCTTTCTGTAGAAACTTCAAGTTGACATTCCGACCGCTAATGGGCCTATAGGGGAAAAAGGTATCTCTTCAAATGAAAACTACACAGAAGCATTTTGTGAAACTTATTTCTGTTCGGTGCATTCAACTAACAGATTTGAAGCTTACTTGTGATTGAGCAGTTCTGAAACACTCTTTCTGTAGAAACTGCAAGTGGACATTCTGAGCGCTAAGGGCCCTATAGTGGAAAAAGTAATATGTCCAAAGAAGAACTACACAGAAGCATTCTGTGAAACTTCTTTCTTTTCTGTGCATTCAACTAACAGAGTTGTAGCTTAGTTTTCATTGAGCAGTTCTGAAACAATCTTTCTGTAGAAACTGCAAGTGGACATTCTGAACACTAAGGGGCCTATAGTGGAAAAAGGAATATCTTCGAATAAAAACTACACAGAAGCTTTCTGTGAAACTTCTTTCTGTTCTGTCCATTCAACTAACAGATTTGAAGATGACTTTTGATTGAGGAGTTCTGAAATACTCTCTCTGTAGAAACTACAAGTTGACATTTCGAGCGCTAAGGCCCTATAGTGGAAAAAGGTATATCTTCAAATAAAAACTACACAGAAGCATTCTGTGAAACTTATTCCTGTTCTCTGCATTCAACTAACGGAGTTGAAGCTTACTTTTGATTGAGCAGTTCTGAAACACTCTTTATGTAGAAACTGCAATTTGACATTCGGACCGCTAAAGGGCCTAAAGTGGAAAAAGGGATATATTCAAATAAAAACTACAGAGAAGAATTCTGTGAAACTTCTTCCTGTTCTCTGCATTCAGCTAACAGAGTTGAAGCTTACTTTTGACTGAGCAGTTCTGAAACACTCTTTATGTAGAAACTGCAAGTTGACATCCCTAGCGCTAAAGGGCCTAAAGTGGAAAAAAGGTTATGTTCAAATAAATCTACACAGAAGCATTCTGTGAAACTTCTTTCTGTTCTGTGCATTCAACTAACAGAGCTGAAGCTTACATTTGATTGAGGAGTTCTGAAACACTCTTTCTGAGAAACTCCAAGTGCACTTTCTGAAAGCTAAGGGGCCCATTGTGGAAAAAGGGTTATCTTCAAATAAAAATTACACAGAAGCGTTCTGTGAAACTTCTTTCTGTTCCGTTCATTCAACTAACAGAGTTGAAGCTTGCTTTTGATTGTGTAGTTCTGAAACACTCTTTCTGTAGAAAGTGGTTGTGGACATTCAGAGCGCTGAGGGACCTGTAGTGGAAAAAGGAATATCTTCAAATAAAAACTACACAGAAGCATTCTGTGAAACTTCTTTCTGTTCTGTGCATTCAACTAACAGAGTTGAAGTTCAGTTTTGATTGAGCAGTTCTGAAACACTCTTTCTGCAGAAACTGCAAGTGGACATTCTGAACGCTAAAGGGCCTATAGTGGAAAAAGTAGAATCTTCAAATAAAAACTACACAGAAGCATTCTGTGAAACTCCTTTCTGTTCTGTGCATTCAAGTAACAGAGTTGAAGCTGACTTTTGATTGAGGAGTTCTGAGTCACTCTTTCTGTAGAAACTGCAAGTTGACATTCCTAGCGCTAAAGGGCCTATAGTGGAAAAAGGAATATCTTCAATTAAAAACAACAAAGAAGCATTCTGTGAAACTTCTTTCTGTCTTGTGCATTCAACTAAGAGAGTTGAACCTTACTTTTGATAGAGCAGTTCTGAAACACTTTCTGTAGAGACTCCAAGTGCACATTCTGAACGCTAAGGGGCCTTTAGACGAAAAAGGGATATCTTCAAATAAAAACTACACAGAAGTACTCTGTGTAACTTCTTTGTGTTCTGTGCATTCAACTAACAGAGTTGAACCTTACTTTTGATTGAGCAGTTCTGAAACACTCTTTCTGTAGAAACTGCAATTGGACATTCTGAAAGCTAAGGGGTCTACAGTGGAAGAAGGAATATATTCAAATAAAAACTACACAGAATCGTTCTGCGAAACTTCTTCCTGTTCTGTGCATTCAACTAACAGGTTTGAAGCTCACATTTCATTGAGCAGTTCTGAAACACTCTTTTTGTAGAAACTGCAAGTTGTCATTCCCAGCGCTAAGGGTCCTATAGTGGAGAAAGGAACATCTCCAAATAAAAACTACACAGAAGCATTCTGTGAAACTTCTTAATGCTGTGTGCATTCAACTAACATAGTTGAAACGTACTTTTGATTGAACAGTTCTGAAACACTCTTTCTGTAGAAACTGCAAGTTGACATTCCGACCGCTTATGGGCCTACAGTGGAAAAAGGGATATCTTCAAATAAAAACTACACAGAATCATTCTGTGAAACTTCTTTCTGTTCTGAGCATTCAACTAAGAGAGTTGAAACTTACTTTTGATTCAGCAGTTCTGAAACACCCTTTCTGTAGAAACTGCAAGTGGACATTCTGAGCGATAAGGGGCCTATACTGGAAAAAGGAATATCTTCAAATAAAAACTACACAGAAGAATTCTGTGAAACTTCTTGCTGTTCTGTCCATTCAACTCATGGAATTGAAGCTTGCTTTTCATTGCGCAGTTCTGAAACACTCTTTCTGTAGAAACTGCAAGTTGATATTTCGAGCGCTATAGGGCCTACAGTGGAAAAAGGGATATCTTCAATTAAAAACCACACAGGAGCATTCTGTGAAACTTATTTCTTTTCTGTGCATTCAACTAACAAAGTTGAAACTTACTTTTGACTGAGCTGTTCTGAAACACCCTTTCTGTAGAAACTGCAAGTGGACATTCGGAGCGCTAAGGAAACTATAGTGGAAAAAGGAATATGTCCGAGTAAAAACTACACAGAAGCATTCTGTGAAACTTCTTTCTTTTCTGTGCATTCAACTAACAGAGTTGTAGCTTAGTTTTGATTGAGCAGTTCTGAAACAATCTTTCTGTAGAAACTGCAAGTGGACATTCTGAACACTAAGGGGCCTATAGTGGTAAAAGGAATATCTTCGAATAAAAACTACTCAGAAGCATTCTGTGAAACTTCTTTGTTTTCTGTGCATTCAACTAACAAAGTTGAAACTTACTTTTGATTGAGCTGTTCTGAAACACCCTTTCTGTAGAAACTGCAAGTGGACATTCGGAGCGCTAAGGAAACTATAGTGGAAAAAGGAATATGTCCGTGTAAAAACTACACAGAAGCATTCTGTGAAACTTCTTTCTTTTCTGTGCATTCAACCAACAGGGTTGAAGCTTACTTTTGATTGAGCAGTTCTGAAACACTCTTTATGTAGAAACTGCAGTTTGACATTCCTAGCGCTAAAGGGCCTAAAGTGGAAAAAGGGTTATGTTCAAATAAATCTACACAGAAGCATTCTGTGAAAATTCTTTCTGTTCTGTGCATTCAACTAACAGAGCTGAAGCTTACTTTTGATAGAGCACATCTGAAACACTCTTTCTGTAAAAACTCCAAGTGCACATTCTGAAAGCTAAGGGGCCTATAGTGGAAGAAGGAATATCTTCATATAAAAACTACACAGAAGCGTTCTGTGAAACTTCTTTCTGTTCTGTGCATTCAACTAACAGGTTTGAAGCTTACTTTTGATTGACGAGTTCTGAAACACTCTGTAGAAAGTGGAAGTGGACCTTCGAAGCGCTAAGAGGCCTATAGCGGAAAAAGTAATATCTTCAAATAAAAACTACACAGAAGCATTCTGTGAAACTTGTTTCTTTTCTATGCATTCAACCAACAGAGTTGTAGCTTAGTTTTGATTGAGCAGTTGTGAAACAATCTTTCTGTAGAAACTGCAAGTGGACATTCTGAACACAAAAAGGCCTATAGTGGAAAAAGGAATATCTTCGAATAAAAACTACTCAGAAGCATTCTGTGAAACTTCTTTCTGTTCTGTCCATTCAACTAACAGAGTTGAAGATGACTTTTGATTGAGGAGTTCTGAAATACTCTCTCTGTAGAAACTACAAGTTGACATTTTGAGCGCTAAAGCCATATAGTGGAAAAAGGTATATCTTGAAATAAAAACTACACAGAAGCATTCTGTGAAACTTCTTCCTGTTCTCTGCATTCAACTAACAGAGTTGAAGCTTACTTTTGACTGAGCAGTTCTGAAACACTCTTTCTGTAGAAACTGCAAGTTGACATTCGGACCGCTAAAGGGCCTACAGTGGAAAAAGGGATATCTTCAAATAAAAACTACACAGAAGCATTCTGTAAAACTTCTTTCTGTTCTGTGCATTCAACTAAGAGAGTTGATGCTTACTTTTGACTGAGAAGTTCTGAAACACTCTTTATGTAGAAACTGCAAGTTGACATTCCTAGCGCTAAAGGGCCTAAAGTGGAAAAAGGTTTATGTTCAAATAAATCTACACAGAAGCATTCTGTGAAACTTCTTTCTGTTCTGTGCATTCAACTAACAGAGCTGAAGCTTACATTTGATTGAGCAGTTCTGAAACACTCTTTCTGAGAAACTCCAAGTGCACTTTCTGAAAGCTAAGGGGCCTACAGAGGAAACAGGGATATCTTCAAATAAAAATTACACAGAAGCGTTCTGTGAAACTTCTTTTTGTTCCGTTCATTCAACTAACAGAGTTGAAGCTTGCTTTTGATTGTGTAGTTCTGAAACACTCTTTCTGTAGAAAGTGGAAGTGGACATTCAGAGCGCTGAGGGGCCTGTAGGGGAAAAAGTAATATCTTCAAATAAAAACTACACAGAAGCATTCTGTGAAACTTCTTTCTGTTCTGTGCATTCAACTAACAGAGTTGAAGCTGACATTTCATTGAGCAGTTCTGAAACACTCTTTTTGTAGAAACTGCAAGTTGTCATTCCCAGCGCTAAGGGTCCTATAGTGGAGAAAGGAACATCTCCAAATAAAAACTACACAGAAGCATTCTGTGAAACTTCTTACTGCTCTGTGCATTCAACTAACAGAGTTGAAACTTACTTTTGATTGAACAGTTCTGAAACACTCTTTCTGTAGAAACTGCAAGTTGACATTCCGACCGCTTAAGGGCCTACAGTGGAAAAAGGGATATCTTCAAATAAAAACTACACAGAATCATTCTGTGAAACTTCTTTCTGTTCTGAGCATTCAACTAAGAGAGTTGAACCTTACTTTTGATTCAGCAGTTCTGAAACACCCTTTCTGTAGAAACTGCAAGTGGACATTCTGAGCGAGAAGGGGCCTATACTGGAAAAAGGAATATCTTCAAATAAAAACTACACAGAAGAATTCTGTGAAACTTCTTGCTGTTCTGTCCATTCAACTCATGGAATTGAAGCTTGCTTTTCATTGCGCAGTTCTGAAACACTCTTTCTGTAGAAACTGCAAGTTGATATTTCGAGCGCTATAGGGCCTACAGTGGAAAAAGGGATATCTTCAATTAAAAAGCACACAGAAGCATTCTGTGAAACTTCTTTCTGTTCGGTGCATTCAGCTAACAGAGTTGAAGCAAACTATTGATTGAGCAGTTCTGTAACACTCTTTCTGTGGAAACTGCAAGTGGACATTCTGAAAGCTAAGGCGTCAATAGTGGAAAAAGGAATATCTTCAAATAAAAACTACACAGAAGCATTTTGTGAAACTCCGTTCTTTTCTGTGCATTCAAGTAACAGAGATGAAGCTTACTTTTGATTGAGCAGTTCTGAAACACTCTTTCTGTAGAAACTGCATGTTGATATTTCGAGCGCTAAAGGGCCTACAGTGGAAAAAGGGATAACTTCAATTAAAAACCACACAGGAGCATTCTGTGAAACTTCTTTCTTTTCTGTGCACTCAACTAACAAAGTTGAAACTTACTTTTGATTGAGCTGTTCTGAAACACCCTTTCTGTAGAAACTGCAAGTGGTCATTCGGAGCACTAAGGAAACTAAAGTGGAAAAAGGAATATGTCCGAGTAAAAACTACACAGAAGCATTCTGTGAAACTTCTTTCTTTTCTGTGCATTCAACTTACAGAGTTGTAGCTTAGTTTTGATTGAGCAGTTCTGAAACAATCTTTCTGTAGAAACTAAAAGTGGACATTCTGTACACTAAGGGGCCTATAGTGGAAAAAGGAATATCTTCGAATAAAAACTACTCAGAAGCATTCTGTGAAACTTCTTTCTGTTCTGTCCATTCAACTAACAGAGTTGAAGATGACTGTTGATCGAGGAGTTCTGAAATACTCTCTCTGTAGAAACTGCAAGTTGACATTTCGAGCGCTAAAGGCCCTATAGTGGAAAAAGGTATATCTTCAAATAAAAACTACACAGAAGCATTCTGTGAAACTTCTTCCTGTTCTCTGCATTCAACTAACAGAGTTGAAGCTTACTTTTGACTGAGCAGTTCTGAAACACTCTTTCTGTAGAAACTGCAAGTTGACATTCGGACCGCTAAAGGGCCTACAGTGGAAAAAGGGATATCTTCAAATAAAATCTACACAGAAGCATTCTGTGCAACTTCTTTCTGTTCTCTGCATTCAACTAAAAGCGTTGAAGCTTACTTTGGATTCAGCAGTTCTGAAACACCCTTTCTGTAGAAACAGCAAGCGGACATTCGGAGCGCTAAGGGGTCAATAGGGGAAAAAGTAATATCTTCAAATAAAAACTACACAGAAGCATTTTGTGAAACTCCTTTCTGTTCTGTGCATTCAAGTAACAGAATTGAAGCTTATTTTTCATTGAGCAGTTCTGAAACTCTGTTTCTGTAGAAAGTGCATGGTGACATTTCGAGCGCCAAAGGGCTTATCCTGGAATAAGGTATATCTTCAAATAAAAACTACACAGAAGCATTCTGTGCAACTTCTTACTGTTCTGTGCATTCAACTAACAGAGTTGAAGCTTACTTTTGATTCAGCAGCTCTGAAACAACCTTTCTGTAGAAACTGCAAGTGGACATTCGGAGCGCTAAGGGGCCTATAGTGGAAAAAGGAATAACTCCGAATAAAAACTACACAGAAGCATTCTGTGAAACTTCTTTCTGTTCTGTGCATTCAACTAACAGAGTTGAATTTCAGTTTTGATTGAGCAGTTCTGAAACACTCTTTCTGTAGAAACTGCAATTGGACATTCTGAACGCTAAGGGGCCTAGAGAGGAAAAAGGGATATCTTCAAATAAAAACTACACAGAAGTATTCTGTGAAACTTCTTTGTGTTCTGTTCATTCATCTAACAGTGTTGAACCTTACTTTTGATTGAGCAGTTCAGAAACACTCTTTCTGTAGAAACTGCAAGTGGACATTCTGAAAGCTAAGGGGTCTACAGTGGAAGAAGGAATAACTTCAAATAAAAACTACACAGAATCGTTCTGCGAAACTACTTCCTGTTCTGTGCATTCAACTAACAAAGTTGAAACTTACTTTTGATTGAGCTGTTCTGAAACACCCTTTCTGTAGAAATTGCAAGTGGACATTCGGAGCGCTAAGGAAACTATAGTGGGAAAAGGAATGTGTCCGAGTAAAAACTACACAGAAGCATTATGTCAAACTTCTTTCTTTTCTGTGCATTCACCTAACAGAGTTGAGGCTTACTTTTGATTGAGCAGTTCTGAAACAATCTTTCTGTAGAAACTGTAAGTGGACATTCTGAACACCAAGGGGCCTATAGTGGAAGAAGGAATATCTTCGAATAAAAACTACACAGAAGCATTCTGTGAAACTTCTTTCTGTTCTGTCCATTCAACTAACAGAGTTGAAGATGACTTTTGATTGAGGAGTTCTGAAATACTCTCTCTGTAGAAACTGCAAGTTGACATTTCGAGCGCTAAAGGCCCTATAGTGGAAAAAGGTATATCTTCAAATAAAAACTACACAGAAGCATTCTGTGAAACTTCTTCCTGTTCTCTGCATTCAACTAACAGGGTTGAAGCTTACTTTTGACTCAGCAGTTCTGAAACACTCTTTATGTAGAAACTGCAAGTTGACATTTCTAGCGCTAAAGGGCCTAAAGTGGAAAAAGGGTTATGTTCAAATAAATCTACACAGAAGCATTCTGTGAAACTTCTTTCTGTTCTGTGCATTCAACTAACAGAGCTGAAGCTTACATTTGATTGAGCAGTTCTGAAACACTCTTTCTGAGAAACTCCAAGTGCACCTTCTGAAAGCTAAGGGGCCTATAGTGGAAAAAGGTATATCTTCAAATAAAAATTACACAGAAGCATTCTGTGAAACTTCTTTCTGTTCCGTTCATTCAACTAACAGAGTTGAAGCTTGCTTTTGATTGTGTAGTTCTGAAACACTCTTTCTGCAGGAAGTCGTAGTGGACATTCAGAGCGTTGAGGGACCTGTAGGGGAAAAAGGAATATCTTCAAATTAAAACTACACAGAAGCATTCTGTGAAACTTCTTTCTGTTCTGTGCATTCAGCTAACAGAGTTGAAGCAAACTATTGATTGAGCAGTTCTGTAACACTCTTTCTGTGAGAGCTGAAAGTGGACATTCTGAAAGCTAAGGGGTTAATAGTGGAAAAAGGAATATCTTCAAATAAAAACTACACAGAAGCATTTTGTGAAACTCCATAATTTTCTGTGCATTCAAGTAACAGAGTTGAAGCTTACTTTTGATTGAGCAGTTCTGAAACACGCTTTCTGTAGAAACTGCATGTTTACATTTCGAGCGCCAAAGGCCTGTAGTGGAATACGGGATATCTTCAAATAAAAACTACACAGAAGCATTCTGTGCAACTTCTTTCTGTTCTCTGCATTCAACTAAAAGAGTTGAAGCTTACTTTTGATTCAGCAGTTCTCAAAAACCCTTTCTGTAGAAACAGCAATTTGACATTCGGAGCGATAAGGTGTCAATAGGGGAAAAAGAAGTATCTTCAAATAAAAACTACACAGAAGCATTTTGTGAAACTCCTTTCTGTTCTCTGCATTCAAGTAACAGATTTGAAGCTTAGTTTTCATTGAGCAGTTCTGAAACTCTCTTTCTGTAGAAAGTGCATGTTGACATTTCGAGCGCCAAATGTCCTATAGTGGAATAAGGTATATCTTCAAACAAAAACTACACAGAAGCATTCTGTGCAACTTTTTTCTGTTCTGTGCATTGAACTAACAGAGTTGAAACTTACTTTTGATTCAGCAGTTCTGAAACACCCTTTCTGTAGAAACCGCAATTGGACATTCAGAGCGCTAAGGGGCCTATAGTGGGAAAAGGAATAACTCCGATTAAAAACTACACAGAAGCATTCTGTGAAACTTCTTTCTGTTCTGTGCATTCAACTAACAGAGTTGACGTTCAGTTTTGATTGAGCAATTCTGAAACACACTTTCTGCAGAAACTGCAAGTGGACATTCTGAACGCTAAAGGGCCTATAGTGGAAAAAGTAATATCTTCGAATAAAAACTACACAGAAGCATTCTGTGAAACTTCTTTCTGTTCTGTGCATTCAAGTAACAGAGTTGAAGTTGACTTTTGATTGAGGAGTTCTGAGTCACTCTTTCTGTAGAAACTGCAAGTTGACATTCCTAGCGCTAAAGGGCCTAAAGTGGAAAAAGGAATAACTCTGAATAAAAACTACACAGAAGCATTCTGTGAAACTTCTTTCTGTTCTGTGCATTCAACTAACAGAGTTGAAGTTCAGTTTTGATTGAGCAGTTCTGAAACACTCTTTCTGCAGAAATTGCAAGTGGACATTCTGAACGCTAAATGGCCTATAGTGGAAAAAGGAATATCTTCGAATAAAAACTACACAGAAGCATTCTGTGAAACTTCTTTCTGTTCTGTGCATTCAAGTAACAGAGTTGAAGCTGACTTGTGATTGAGGAGTTCTGAGGCACTCTTTCTGTAGAAACTGCAAGTTGACATTCCTAGCGCTAATGGGCCTATAGTGGAAAAAGTAATATCTTCAATTAAAAACTACAAAGAAGTATTCTGTGAAACTTCTTTCTGTTCTGTTCATTCAACTAAGAGAGTTGAACCTTACTTTTGATAGAGCAGTTCTGAAACACTTTCTGTAGAAACTCCAAGTGCACATTATTAACGCTAAGTGGCCTATAGTGGAAAAAGGGATATCTTCAAATAAAAACTACACAGAAGTACTCTGTGTAAATTCTTTGTGTTCTGTGCTTTCAACTAACAGAGTTGAACCTTACTTTTGATTGAGCAGTTCTGAAACACTTTTTCTGTAGAAACTGCAAGTGGACATTCTGAAAGCTAAGGGGTCTACAGTGGAAGAAGGAATATCTTCAAATAAAAACTACACAGAATCGTTCTGCGAAACTTCTTACTGTTCTGTGCATTCAACTAACAGGTTTGAAGCTCACATTTCATTGAGCAGTTCTGAAACACTCTTTTTGTAGAAACTGCAAGTTGTCATTCCCAGCGCTAAGGGTCCTATAGTGGAGAAAGGAACATCTCCAAATGAAAACTACACAGAAGCATTCTGTGAAACTTCTTACTGCTCTGTGCATTTAACTAACAGAGTTGAAGCTTACTTTTGATTGAACAGTTCTGAAACACTCTTTCTGTAGAAACTGCAAGTGGACATTCCGACCGCTAAATTGTCTACAGTGGAAAAAGCGATATCGTCGAATAAAAACTACAGAGAAGCATTCTGTAAAACTTCTTTCTGTTCTGTGCATTCAACTAAGAGTGTTGAACCTTACTTGTGATTCAGCAGTTCTGAAACACCCTTTCTGTAGAATCTGCAAGTGGACATTCTGAGCGCTAAGGGGCCTATACTGGAAAAAGGAATATCTTCAAATAAAAACTACACAGAAGAATTCTGTGAAACTTCTTGCTGTTCTGTCCATTCAACTCATCGAATTGAAGTTGCTTTTCATTGCGCAGTTCTGAAACACTCTTTCTGTAGAAACTGCAAGTTGATATTTCGAGCTCTAAAGGGCCTACAGTGGAAAAAGGGATATCTTCAATTAAAAACCACACAGGGGCATTCTGTGAAACTTCTTTCTGTTCTGTCCATTCAACTAACAGTGTTGAAGATGACTTTTGATTGAGGATTTCTGAAATATTCTCTCTGTTGAAACTACAAGTTGACATTTTGAGCGCTAAATGCTCTATAGTGGAAAAAGGAATATCTTCGAATAAAAACTACACAGAAGGATTCTGTGAAACTTCCTTCTGTTCTGTCCATTCAACTAACAGAGTTGAAGATGACTTTTGATTGAGGAGTTCTGAAATACTCTCTCTGTAGGAACTGGAAGTTGACATTTCGAGCCCTAAAGGCCCTATAGTGGAAAAAGTTATATCTTCAAATAAAAACTACACAGAAGCATTCTGTGAAACTTCTTCCTGTTCTGTGCATTCAACTAACAGAGCTGAAGCTTACTTTTCATTGAGCAGTTCTGAAACACTCTTTCTGAGAAACTCCAAGTGCACTTTCTGAAAGCTAAGGGGCCTATAGAAGAAAAAGGGATATCTTAAAATAAAAATTACACAGAAGCGTTCTGTGAAACTTCTTTCTGTTCCGTTCATTCAACTAAAAGAGTTGAAGCTTGCATTTGATTGTGTAGTTCTGAAACACTCTTTCTGTAGAAAGTGGAAGTGGAAATTCAGAGCGCTGAGAGGCCTGTAGGGGAAAAAGTAATATCTTCAAATAAAAACTGCACAGAAGGATTCTGTGAAACTTCTTTCTTTTCTGTGCATTCAGCTAACAGAGTTGAAGCAAACTATTGATTGAGCAGTTCTGTAACACTCTTTCTGCAGAAACTGCAAGTGGACATTCTGAAAGCTAAGGGCTCAATAGTGGAAAAAGGAATATCTTCAAATAAAAACTACACAGAAGCATTTTGTGAAACTCCGTTCTTTTCTGTGCATTCAAGTAACAGAGTTGAAGCTTACTTTTGATTGAGCAGTTCTGAAACACGCTTTCTGTAGAAACTGCATGTTGATATTTCGAGCGCCAAAGGGCCTATTGTGGAATATGGGATATCTTAAATAAAAACTACACAGAAGCATTCTGTGCAACTTCTTTCTCTTCTGTGCATTCAACTAACAGATTTGAAGCTTACTTTTGATTCGGCAGTTCTGAAACACCCTTTCTGTAGAAACTGCAAGTGGACATTCGGATCGCTAAGGGGTCAATAAAGGAAAAAGTAATAACTTCAAATAAAAACTACAGAGAAGCATTTTGTGAAACTCCTTTCTGTTCTGTGCATTCAATAACAGAGTTGAATCTTACTTTTCATTGAGCAGTTCTGAAACTCTCTTTCTGTAGAAAGTGCATTTTGACATTTCGAGCGCCAAAGGCCTATATTGGCATAAGGTATATCTTCAAATAAAAACTACACAGAAGCATTCTGTGCAACTTGTTTCTGTTCTGTGCATTCAACTAACAGAGTTGAAGCTTACTTTTGATTCAGCAGTTCTGAAACACCCTTTCTGTAGGAACTGCAACTGGACATTCTGAGCGCTACGGGGCCTAGAGTTGAAAAAGGATTATCTTCAAATAAAAAGTACAAAGAAGAATTCTGTGAAACTTCTTGCTGTTCTCTCCATTCAACTCATCGAATTGAAGCTTGCTTTACATTGCAGAGTTCTGAAACACTCTTTCTGTAGAAACTGCAATTTGATATTTCGAGCGCTAAAGGGCCTACAGTGGAAAAAGGGATATGTTCAATTAAAAACCACACAGGAGCATTCTGTGAAACTTGTTTCTTTTCTGTGCATTCAACTAACAGAGTTGTAGCTTAGTTTTGATTGAGCAGTTCTGAAACAATCTTTCTGTAGAAACTGCAAGTGGACATTCTGAACACTAAGGGGCCGATAGTGGAAAAAGGAATATCTTTGAATAAAAAGTACACAGAAGCATTCTGTGAAACTTCTTTCTGATCTGTCCATTCAACTAACAGAGTTGAAGATGACTTTTGATTGAGGAGTTCTGAAATACTCTCTCTGTAGAAACTACAAGTTGACATTTCGAGCGCTAAAGGCCCTGTAGTGGAAAAAGTTATATCTTCAAATAAAAACTACACAAAAGAATTCTGTGAAACTTCTTCCTGTTCTCTGCATTCAACTAACAGAGTTGAAGCTTACTTTTGACTGAGCAGTTCTGAAACACTATGTAGAAACTGCAAGTTGACATTCCTAGCGCTAAAGGGCCTAAAATGGGAAAAGGGTTATGTACAAATAAATCTACACAGAAGCATTCTGTGAAACTTCTTTCTGTTCTGTGCATTCAACTAACAGAGGTGAAGCGTACTTTTGATTGAGCAGTTCTGAAACACTCTTTCTGAGAAACTCCAAGTGCACTTTCTGAAAGTTAAGCTGCCTACAGAGGAAAAAGGGATACCTTCAAATAAAAATTACAGAGAAGCGTTCTGTGAAACTTCTTTCTGTTCCGTTCATTCAACTAACAGAGTTGAAGCTTGCCTTTGATTGTGTAGTTCTGAAACACTCTTTCTGTAGAAAGTGGAAGTGGACATTCTGAGCGCTGAGGGGCCTGTAGGGGAAAAAGGAATATCTTCAAATAAAAACTACACAGAAGCATTCTGTGAAACTACATTCTGTTCCGTGCATTCAGCTAACAGAGTTTAAGCAAACTATTGATTGAGCAGTTCTGTAACACTGTTTCTGTAGAAACTGCATGTGGACATTCTAAAAGCTAAGGGGACAATAGTGGAAAAAGGAATATCTTCGAATAAAAACTACACAGAAGCATTTTGTGAAACTCTGTTCTTTTCTGTGCATTCAAGTAACAGAGTTGAAGCTTACTTTTGATTGAGCAGTTGTGAAACACTCTTTCTGTAGAAACTGCATGTTGACATTTCGAGCACCAAAGGGCTTATAGTGGAATACGGGATATCTTCAAATAAAAACTACACAGAAGCATTCTGTGCAACTTCTTTCTGTTCTCTGCATTCAACTACAAGAGTTGAAGCTTACTTTTGATGCAGCAGTTCTGAAACACCCTTTCTGTAGAAACTGCAAGTGGACATTCGGAGTGCTATGGGGTCAATAGTGGAAAAAGAAATATCTTCAAATAAAAACTACACAGAAGCATTTTGTGAAACTCCTTTCTGTTCTGTGCATTCAAGTAACAGATTTGAAGCTTACCTTTCATTGAGCAGTTCTGAAACACTCTTTCTGTAGAAACTGCAAGTTGACATTTCGAGCTCCAAAGGGCCTATAGTGGAATAAGGTATATGTTGAAATAAAAACTACACAGAAGCATTCTGTGCAACTACTTTCTGTTCTGTGCATTCAACTAACAGAGTTGAAGCTTACTTTTGATTCAGCAGTTCTGAAACACCCTTTCTGTAGAAACTGCAAGTGGACATTCTGAGCGCTAAGGGGCCTATAGTGGAAAAAGGATACCTCCGAATAAAAACTACACAGAAGCATTCTGTGCAACTACTTTCTGTTCTGTGCATTCAACTAACAGAGTTGAAGCTCAGTTTTGATTGAGCAGTTCTGAAACACTCGTTCTGTAGAAACTGCAAGTGGACATTCTGAACGCTAAAGGGCCTATAGTGGAAAAAGAAATATCTTCGAATAAAAACTACACAGAAGCATTCTGTGAAACTTCTTTCTGTTCTGTGCATTCAAGTAACAGAGTTGAAGCTGACTTTTGATTGAGGAGTTCTGAATCACTCTTTCTGTAGAAACTGCAAGTTGACATTCCTAGCGCTAAAGGGCCTTTAGTGGAAAAAGTAATAACTTCAAATAAAAACTACAAAGAAGCATTCTGTGAAACTTCTTTCTGTTCTGTGCATTCAACTAAGAGAGTTGAACCTTACTTTTGATAGAGCAGTTCTGAAACCTTCTTTCTGTAGAAACTCCAAGTGCACATTCTGAACGCTAAGGGGCCTATAGAGGAAAAAGGGATATCTTCAAATAAAAACTACACAGAAGTATTCTGTGAAACTTCTTTGTGTTCTGTGCATTCAACTAACATGGTTGAACCTTACTTTTGATTGAGCAGTTCTGAAAAACTCTTTCTGTAGAAACTGCAAGTGGACATTCTGAAAGCTAAGGGGCCTAAATTGGAAGAAGGAATATCTTCAAATAAAAACTACACAGAATCGTTCTGCGAAACTTCAACCTGTTCTGTGCATTCAACTAACAGAGTTGAAGCTTACTTTTGATTGAGCAGTTCTGAGACACTCTTTCTGAAGAAATTGCAAGTTGACATTCCGACCGCTAAAGGGCCTCTAGTGGAAAAAGGGATATCTTCAAATAAAAACTACACAGAAGCATTCTGTGCAACTTCTTTCTGTTCTGTGCATTCAGCTAAGAGAGTGGAACCTTACTTTTGATTCAGCAGTTCTGAAACACCCTTTCTGTAGAAACTGCAAGTGGACATTTGGAGCGCTAAGGCGTCAATAGGGGAAAAAGAAATATCTTCATTTAAAAACTACACAGAAGCATTTTGTGAAACTCCTTTCTGTTCTGTGCATTCAAGTAACAGTGTTGAAGCTTACTTTTCATTGAGCAGTTCTGAAACTTTCTTTCTGTAGAAAATGCATGTTGACATTTCGAGCGCCAAAGGGCCTATATTGGAATAAGGTATATCTTCAAATAAAAACTACACAGAAGCATTCTGTTCAACTACTTTCTGTTTTGTGCATTTAACTAACAGAGTTGAAGCTTACTTTTGATTCAGCAGTTCTGAAACACCCTTTCTGTAGAAACTGCAAGTGGACAATCGGAGCGCTAAGGGGCCTATAGCGGAAAAAGGAATACCTCCGAATAAAAACTACACAGAAGCATTCTGTAAAACTTCTTTCTGTTCTGTGCATTCAACTAAGAGAGTTGAAGCTCAGTTTTCATTGAGTAGTTCTGAAACACGCTTTCTGTAGAAACTGCAAGTGGACATTCTGAACGCTAAAGCGCCTATAGTGGAAAAAGAAATATCTTCGAATAAAAACTACACAGAAGCATTCTGTGAAACTTCCTTCTGTTCTGTGCATTCAACTAAGAGAGTTGAACCTTACTTTTGATAGAGCAGTTCTGAAACACTCTTTCTGTAGAAACTCCAAGTGCACATTCTGAAAGCTAAGGGACCTATAGTGGAAGAAGGAATATCTTCAAATAAAAACTACACAGAAGCGTTCTGTGAAACTTCTTTCTGTTCTCTGCATTCAAGTAACAGGTTTGAAGCTTACTTTTGATTGAGGAGTTCTGAAACCCTATATTTTAGAAACTGCAAGTTGTCATTACTAACACTAAGGGTCCCGTAGAGGAGCAAGGAATATCTCCAAATAAAAACTACACAGAAGCATTCTGTGAAACTTCTTACTGTTCTGTGCATTCAGCTAACAGAGTTGAAGCAAACTATTGATTGAGCAGTTCTGTAACACTCTTTCTGTGGAAACTGCAAGTGGACATTCTGAAAGCTAAGGGGTCAATAGTGGAAAAAGGAATATCTTCAAATAAAAACTACACAGAAGCATTTTGTGAAAATCCGTTCTTTTCTGTGCATTCAAGTAACAGAGTTGAAGCTTACTTTTGATTGAGCAGTTCTGAAACACGCTTTCTGTAGAATCTGCATGTTGACATTTCGAGCACCAAAGGTCCTATAGTGGAATACGGGATATCTTCAAATAAAAACTACACAAAAGCATTCTGTGCAACTTCTTTCTGTTCTCTGCATTCAACTAAAAGAGTTGAAGCTTACTTTTGATTGAGCAGTTCAGAAACTCTCTTTCTGTAGAAACTTCAAGTTGACATTCCGACCGCTAAAGGGCCTATAGGGGAAAAAAGAATATCTTCAAATAAAAACTACACAGAAGCATTTTGTGAAACTTATTTCTGTTCGGTGCATTCAACTAACAGAGTTGAAGCTTACTTGTGATTGAGCAGTTCTGAAACACTCTTTCTGTAGAAACTGCAAGTGGACATTCTGAGCGCTAAGGGCCCTATAGTGGAAAAAGGATTATGTCCGAATAAAAACTACACAGAAGCATTCTGTGAAACTACTTTCTTTTCTGTGCATTCAACTAACAGAGTCGTAGCTTAGTTTTCATTGAGCAGTTGTGAAACCATCTTTCTGTAGAAACTGCAAGTGGACATTCTGAACAGTAAGGGGCCTATAGTGGAAAAAGGAATATCTTCGAATAAAAACTACACAGAAGCTTTCTGTGAAACATCTTTCTGTTCTGTCCATTCAACTAACAGAGTTGAAGATGACTTTTGATTGAGGAGTTCTGAAATACTCTCTCTGTAGAAACTACAAGTTGACATTTCGAGCGGTAAGGCCCTATAGTGGAAAAAGGTATATCTTCAAATAAAAACTACACAGAAGCATTCTGTGAAACTTCTTCCTGTTCTCTGCATTCAACTAACGGAGTTGAAGCTTACTTTTGATTGAGCAGTTCTGAAACACTCTTTATGTAGAAAATGCAAGTTGACATTCCTAGCGCTAAAGGCCCATAGTGGAAAAAGTTTATGTTCAAATAAATATACACAGAAGCATTCTGTGAAACTTCTTTCTGTTCTGTGAATTCAACTAACAGAGCTGAAGCATATTTTGATTGAGCAGTTCTGAAACACTCTTTCTGAGAAACTCCAAGTGCACTTTCTGAAAGCTAAGGGGCCTATAGAGGAAAAAGGGATATCTTCAAGTAAAAATTACACAGAAGCATTCTGTGAAACTTCTTTCTGTTCCGTTCATTCAACTAACAGAGTTGAATCTTGCTTTTGATTGTGTAGTTCTGAAACACTCTTTCTGTAGAAACTGCAAGTGGACATTCAGAGCGCTGAGGGGCCTGTAGGGGAAAAAGGAATATCTTCAATTAAAAACTACCCAGAAGCGTTCTGTGAAACTTCCTACTGTTCTGTGCATTCAACTAACAGAGTTGAAGCTTACTTTGGATTGAGCAGTTCTGAAACACTCTTTCTTTAGAATCTGCAAGTGGACATTCTGTACCCTAAGGGGCCTATAGTGGAAAAAGGGATATCTTCAAATAAAAAGTACAGAGAAGCATTTTGTGAAACTTCTGTTCTGTGTATTCAACTAAGAGAGTCGAACTTTACTTTTGATTGAGTAGTTCTGAAGCGCCCTTTCTGTAGAAACGGCAAGTGGACATTCAGAACCCTAAGGGGCCTATAGTGGAAAAAGTACTCTCTCCAAATAAAAACTACACAGAAGCATTCTGTGCAACTTCTTTCTCTTTTTTGCATTCAACTAACAGAGTTGAAGCTTACTTTTGATTGAGCAGTTCTGAAACACTCTTTTGGTAGACACTGCCAGTTTTCATTCCGATCGCTAAGGGTCCTAGTCTGGTCAAAGGAATATCTCCTTATAAAAACTACACAGAAGCATTCTGTGAAACTTCTTTCTGTTCTGTGCATTCAACTAACAGATTTGAAACTTACTTTTGATTGAGCAGTTCGGAAACTCTCCTTCTGTAGAAACTGGAAATTGATAGTCCTAGCGCTAAATTGCCTGTAGTGGAAAAAGTGCTATCTTCAAATAAAAACTACACAGAAGCATTCTGTGAAACTGCTTTATGTTCTGTGCATTGAACTAACAGAGTTGAAGCTTACTTTTTATTGAGGAGTTCTGAAACACACTTTCTGTAGAAACTGCAAGTGGACATACGGAGCGCTAAGGGGCATATAGTGGAAAAAGGGTTATACTCAAATAATAAATACACAGAAGCATTCTGTGAAACTACTTACTGCTCTGTGCATTCAACTACCATAGTTGAAGCTTACTTTTAATTGAGCAGTTCTGAGACACTCTTTCTGTAGAAAGTGGAAGTGGATATTCTGAACGCTAAGGGGACTAGTGTGGAAAAAGGAACATCTTCAATTAAAAACTACACAGAAGCATTCTGTGAAACTTCTTTCTTTTCTGTTCATTCAACGAACAGAGTTGAAGCATACTTTTGATTGAGGAGTTCAGAAACACTCTTTTTATAGAAACTGCAAGTTGTCATTCCGAGCGCTATGGGTCCTGCAGTGGAGAAAGGAATATCTCCACATAAAAACTACACAGAATCATTCTGTGAAACTACTTACTTTTGTGTGCATTCAACTAACAGATTTGAAGCTTTCTTTTGATTGAGTAGTTCTGAAACACTCTTTCTGTAGAAAGTGGAAGTGGACATTCAGAGCGCTGTGTGGCCTATAGTGGAAAAGGGAATATCTTCAAATAAAAACTACACAGAAGCATTCTGTGAAACTACTTACTGTTCTGTACATTCAACCAACCGAGTTGAAGCTTACTTTTGATTGAGCACTTCTGAAACACTCTTTCTGTAGAAACTGCAAGTGGACATTCCGAGGGCTAAAGGGTTTACAGTGGAAAAGGGATATCTTCGAATAATAACTGCAGAGAAACATTCTGTGAAAGTTCTGTCTGTTCTGTGCGTTCAACTGACAGAGTTGAACCTTGCTTTTGATTGAACTGTTCTGAAACACTCTTTTTGTAGAAGCTGCAAGTGGACATTCCAAGCGCGAAGGGGCCAATTGTGGAAAAAGTTATATCTTCAAATAAAAACTACAAAGAAGCATTCTGTGAAACTTCTTTCTCTTCTGTACATTCAACTAACAGAGTTGAGGCATACTTTTGATTGAGCAGTTCTGAAACACTCTTTCTGTAGAAACTGCAAGTGGACATTCTGAACGCTAAGGGACCTTTGGAGGATAAACACATATCTTCAAAGCAAAACTGCACAGAAGAATTCTGTGAAACTTCTTTCTGTTCTGTGCATTCAACTAACAGAGTTGAAGCTTACTTTTGATTGAGCAGTTCTGAAACACTCTGTAGAAACTGCAAGTGGAGATTCTGAACGCTAAGGGGCCTATACTGGAAAAAGGCATATCTTCAAATAAAAGCTACAGAGAAGCATTTTGTGAAACTTCTTTCTGTTCTGTGTATTTAACTAACAGAGTTGAAGCTTACTTTTGATTGAGTAGTTCTGAAACCCTCTTTCTGTAGAAATGGGAACTGGACAGTCAGAGCGCTGAGGGGCCTATAGTGGAAAAAGAATATCTTCAAATAAATACTACACAGAAGCATCCTGTGAAACTTCTTGCTGTTCTGTCCGTTCAACTCACCGAATTGATGCTTAATTTTCATTGCGCAGTTCTGAAACTCTGTTTCTTTAGAAACTGCATATTGACAATTCGAGCGCTAAAGGGCCTACGGTGAAAAAGGGATATCTTCAAATAAAAACTACACAGAAGTATTCTGTGAAACTTCTTTGTGTTCTGTGCATTCAACTAACAGAGTTGAACTTTACTTTTGATTGAGCAGTTCTCAAACACTCTTTCTGTAGAAACTGCAAGTGGACATTCTGAAAGCTAAGGGGCCTAAAGTGGAAGAAGGAATATCTTCAAATAAAAACTACACAGAATCGTTCTGCGAAACTTCTTTCTGTTCTGTGCATTCAACTAACAGAGTTGAAGCTCACATTTCATTGAGCAGTTCTAAAACACTCTTTTTGTAGAAACTGCAAGTTGTCATTCCTAGCGCTAAGGGTCCTATAGTGGAGGAAGGAACATCTCCAAATAAAAACTACGAAGAAGCATTCTGTGAAACTTCTTACTGCTCTATGCATTCAACTAACAGAGTTGAAGCTAACTTTTGATTGAGCAGTTCTGAAACACTCTTTCTGTAGAAACTGCAAGTTGACATACCGACCGCTAAAGGGCCTTTAGTGGAAAAAGGGATATCTTCAAATTAAAACTACACAGAAGCATTCTGTGAAAGTTCTTTCTGTTCTGTGCATTCAACTAACAGATTTGAAGTTTACTTTGATTGAGCAGTTCTGAAACACTCTTTCTATAGAAACATCAAGTGGACACACTGAACGATATGGGACCTAGAGTGGAAAAAGGAACATCTTCAAATTAAATCTACACTGAAGCATTCTGTGAAACTTCTTGCTGTTCTGTCCATTCAACTCACTGAATTGAAGCTTACTTTTCATTGCACAGTTCTGAAACACTCTTTCTGTAGAAACTCCAAGTAGATATATCGAGCGCTATAAGGCCTATAGTGGAATAAGTGATATCTTCAAATAAAAACTACACAGAAGCATTCTGTGAATCTTCTTTCTGTTCTGTGCATTCAACTAACAGAGTTGAAGCTTACTTTTGATTCAGCAGTTCTGAAACATTCTTTCTGTAGAAACTGCAAGCGGACATTCTGAATGCTAAGGGGCCTAGAGTGGAAAAAGGAATATCTTCAAATAAAAACTACACAGAAGCATTTTGAGAAACTTCTTTCTATTCTGTGCTTTCAACTAACAGAGTTGAAGATGACTTTTGATTGTGGAGTTCTGAAATTCTCTCTGTGTAGAAACTACAAGTTGACATTTCGAGGGCTAGATGCCCTATAGAGGAAAAAGTTATATCTTCAAATAAATCTACACAGATGCATTCTGTAAAACTTCTTACTCTTCGGTGCATTCAACTAACAGACTAGAAGATTACTTTGATTGAGAAGTTCTGAAACACTCTTTATGTAGAAACTGTAATTTGACATTCCTAGTGCTAAAGGGCCTATAATGGAAAAAGGCTTATGTTCAAATAAATCTACACAGAAGCATTCTGTGAAACTTCTTTCTGTTCTGTGCATTCAACTAACAGATTTGAAGTTTACTTTTGATTGAGCAGTTCTGAAACCCTATTTTTTAGAAACTGCAAATTGTCATTCGTAGCGCTAAGTGTCCTATAGAGGAGAAAGCAATATTTCCAAATAAAAAGTACACAGAAGCATTCTGTGAAACTTCTTACTGTTCTGTCCATTCAACTAATAGAGTTGAAGCATACTTTTGATTGAGCAGTTCAGAACCACTCTTTCTGTAGAAACTTCAAGTTGACATTCCGACCGCTAAAGGGCCTATATGGGAAAAAGGGTTATCTTCAAATAGAAACTAAACAGAAGCATTTTGTGAAACGTCTTTCTGTTCGGTGCATTCAGCTAACAGAGTTGAAGCTTACTTTTGATTGAGCAGTTCTGAAACACTCTTTCTGTAGAAACTGCAAGTGGACATTCTGAGAGCTAAGGGGCCTATACTGGAAAAAGGAATATCTTCAATTAAAAACTACACAGAAGAATTCTGTGAAACTTCTTGCTTTTCTGTCCATTCAACTCATCGAATTGAAGCTTGCCTTTCATTGTGCAGTTCTGAAACACTCTTTCTGTAGAAACTGCAAGTTGACATTCCTAGCACTAAAGGGCCTATAGTGGAAAAAGAGTTATGTACAAATAAATCTACACAGAAGCATTCTGTGAAACTTCTTTCTGTTCTGTGCCTTCAACTGACAGAGCTGAAGCTTACTTTTGATTGAGCAGTTCTGAAAAACTCTTTCTGAGAAACTCCAAGTGCACTTTCTGAAAGCTAAGGGGCCTATAGAGGAAAAAGGGATATCTTCAAATAAAAATTACACAAAAGCGATCTGTGAAACATCTTTTTGTTCTGTTCATTCAACTAACAGTGTTGAAGCTTGCTTTTGATTGTGTAGTTCTGAAACACTCTTTCTGTAGAAAGTGGAAGTGGACATTCAGAGCACTGAGAGGCCTGTAGGGGAAAAAGGAATATCTTCAAATAAAAACGACACAGAAGCATTCTCTGAAACTAAATTCTGTTCTCTGCATTCAGCTAACAGAGTTGAAACAAACTATTTATTGAGCAGTTCTGTAACACTCTTTCTGTAGAAACTGCAAGTGGACATTCTGAAAGCTAAGGGGCCAATAGTGGAAAAAGGAATATCTTCAAATAACAACTACACAGAATCATTTTGTGAAACTGCGTTCTTTTCTGTGCATTCAAGTAACAGAGTTGAAGCTTACTTTTGATTGAGCAGTTCTGAAACACTCTTTCTGTAGAAACTGCATGTTGACATTTCGAGCGCAAAAGGGCCTATAGTGGAATACGGGATATCTTCAAATAAAAACTACACAGAAGCATTCTGTGCAACTTCTTTCTGTTCTGTGCATTCAACTAACAGAGTTGAAGCTTCCTTTTGTTTCAGCAGTTCTGAAACACACTTTCTGTAGAAACTGCAAGTGGACATTCGAGCGCTAAGGGGTCAATATTGGAAAAAGAAATATCTTCAAATAAAAACTACACAGAAGCATTTTTTGAAACTCATTTCTGTTCTGTGCATTCTAGTAACAGAGTTCAAGCTTACTTTTCATTGAGCAGTTCTGAAACAATCTTTCTGTACAAACTGCAAGTGGACATTCTGAACACTAAGGGGCCAATAGTGGAAAAAGGAATATCTTAGAATAAAAACTACACAGAAGCATTCTGTGAAACTTCTTTCTGTTCTGTCCATTCAACTAACAGAGTTGAAGTTGATTTTTGATTGGAGTTCTGAAATACTCTCTCTGTAGAAACTACAAGTTGACATTTCAAGCGCTAAATGCCCTATAGTGGAAAAAGGTATATCTTCAAATAAAAACTACACAGAAGCATTCTGTGAAACTTCTTACTGTTCTCTGCATTCAACTAACAGAGTTGAATCTTACTTTTGATTGAGCAGTTCTGAAACACTTTTTATGTAGAAACTGCAAGTTGACATTCCTAGCGCTAAAGGGCATATAGTGGAGAAAGGGTTATGTTCAAATAAATCTACACAGAAGCATTCTGTGAAACTACTTTCTGTTCTGTGCATTGAACTAACAGAGTTGTAACTTAGTTTTGATTGAGCAGTTCTGAAACAATCTTTCTGTAGAAACTTCAAGTGGACATTCTTAATGCAAAGGGGCCTAGAGTGGAAAAAGGAACATCTTCTAATTAAATCTACACTGAAGCATTCTGTGAAACTTCTTGCTGTTCTGTCCATTCAACTCACTGAATTGAAGCTTACTTTTCATTGCGCAGTTCTGAAACACTCTTTCTATAAAAACCCCAAGTAGACATATTGAGCGCTATAAGGCCTATAGTGGAATAAGGGATATCTTCAAATAAAAACTACACAGAAGCATTCTGTGAATCTTATTTCTGTTCTGTACATTCAACTAAAAGAGTTGAAGCTTACTTTTGATTGAGCAGTTCTGAAACACTCTTTCTATAGAAACTGCAAGTGGACATTCTGAACGCTAAGGGGTCTATAATGGAAAACGGAATATCTTCAAATAAAAACTACACTGAAGCATTTTGTGAAACTCCTTTCTGTTCTGTCCATTCAACTAACAGAGTTGAAGCATACTTTTGATTGAGTAGTTCTGAAACACTCTTTCTGTAGAAAGTGGATGTGGATATTCAGAGCGCTGAGGAGCCTATAGTGGAAAAAGGAAAAACTTCAAATAAAAACTACACAGAAGCATTCTGTGAAACTTCTTTCTGTTGTGTGCATTCAAATAACATAGTTGATGCTTACTTTGATTGAGCAGTTCTGAAACACTCTTTCTGTAGAAACTGCAAGTGGACATCCTCAACGCTAAGGGGCCTATTGTGGAAAAAGTGTTATCTCCAAATAAAATCTACACAGAAGCATTTTGTGGAACTTCTTTCTGTTCTGTGCATTCAGCTAACAGAGTTGAAGCTTACTTTTGATTGAGCAGTTCTGAAACACTCTTTCTGCAGAAACTGCAAGTGGAGATTCTGAACACTAAGGGGCCTATAGTGGAAAAAGGAATATCTTCAAATAAAAACTACACAGAAGCTTTTTGTGAAACTTCTTTCTGTTCTGTGCATTCAACTAACAAATTTGAAGCTTAATTTTGATTGAGCTGTTCTGAAACACCCTTTCAGTAGAAACTGCAAGTGGACATTCGAATCGCTAATGGCCCTATACTGGAAAAAGTAATATGTCTGAATAAAAACTACACGGAAGCATTCTGTGAAACTTCTTTCCTTTCTGTGCATTTAACTAACAGGGTTGTAGCTTAGTTTTAATTAAGCAGTTCTGAAACACTCTTTCTTTAGAAACTGCAAGTGGACATTCCGAGCGCTAAGGGGCCTATAGTGGAAAAAGGAATAACTCCGAATAAAAACTACACAGAAGCATTCTGTGAAACTTCTTTCTGTTCTGTGCATTCAACTAACAGAGTTGAAGTTCAGTTTTGATTGAGCAGTTCTGAAACACTCTTTCTGTAGAAACTGCAAGTGGACATTCTGAGCGATAAGGGGCCTAAAGTGGAAAAAGGAATATCTTCAAATAAATACTACACAGAAGATTTCTGTGAAACTACTTGCTGTTCTGTCCGTTCAACACATCGAATTGAAGCTTAGTTTTCATTGCGCAGTTCTGAAGCACTCTTCCTTTAGAAACTGTATATTGACATTTCAAGCGCTAAAGCACCTACAGTGGAAAAAGGGATATCTTCAAATAAAAACTACACAGAAGCATTCTGTGAAACATCTTTCTGTTCTGTGCATTCAACTAACAGAGCTGAATCTTACTTTTGATTGAGCAGTTCTGCAACTCTATTTCTATAGAAACTGCAAGTGGACATTCCAAAGGCTAAGGGGCCAATAGTGGAAAAAGAGATATCCTGAAATAGAAACTACACAGAAGCATTCTGTGAATCTTCTTTCTGTTCAGTGCATTCAACTAACAGAGTTGACGCTTACTTTTGATTGAGCAGTTCTGAAACACTCTTTCTGTAGAAACTGCAAGTTGACATTTCGAGCGCTAAAAGGCCTATAGTGGAAAAAGGGATATCTTCAAATAAAAACTACAGAGAAGCATTTTGTGAAACTTCTTTCTGTTCTGTGCACACAATTAACAGAGTTGAAGCCTACTTTTGATTGAGTAGTTCTGAAGCACTCTGTAGAAAGTGGAAGTGGACATTTAGAGCGCTGAGGGGCCTGCAGTGGAAAAAGGAATATCTTCAAATAAAAACCACACAGAAGCATTCTGTGAATCTACTTTCTGTTCTGTGCATTCAACTAACAGGGTTGAAGCTTACTTTTGATTGAGCAGTTCTAAAACACTCTTTCTGTAGAAACTGCCTGTTGACGTTTCGAGCGCTAAAGGGCCTACAGTGGAAAAAGGGATATCTTCATATAAATACTACACAGAAGGATTCTGTGAAACTATTTTCTGTTCTGTGCATTCAACTAACAGAGTTGAAGCTTACTTTTGATTGAGCAGTTCTGCAACTCTATTTCTATAGAAACCGCAAGTGGACATTCGAAGCGCTAAGGGGCCAACAGTGGAAAAAGTGTTATCTTGAAATGAAAACTACACAGAAGCATTCTGTGAATCTTCTTTCTGTTCTGTGCATTCAACAAACAGAGTTGATGGTTACTTTTGATTGAGCAGTTCTGAAACACTCTTTCTGTAGAAACTGCAAGTTGACATTTCGAGCGCTAAATGGCCTATAGTGGAAAAAGTGTTATCTTCAAATTAAAACTACACAGAAGCATTCTGTGAAAGATCTTTCTCTTCCGTGCGTTCAACTGACAGAGTTGAAGCTTGCTTTTGATTGAACAGTTCTGAAACACTCTTTTTGTAGAAGCTGCAAGTGGACATTCCAAGCGCGAAGGGGCCAAGAGGGGAAAAAGTTATATCTTCAAATAAAAACTACACAGAAGCATTCTGTGAAACAACTTTCTGTTCTGTACATTCAACTAACAGTGTTGAAGATTACTTTTGATTGAGCAGTTCTGAAACACTCTTTCTGAAGAAACTGCAAGTGGACATTCTGAACGCTACGGGGCCTTTCGAGGAAAAACCAATATCTTCAAAGAAAAACTACACAGAAGAATTCTGTGAAACTTCTTTCTGTTCTGTCCATTCAACTAACAGAGTTGAAGCTTACTTTTGATTGAGCAGTTCTGAAACACTCTTTTTGTAGAAACTGCAAGTTGTCATTCCTAGCGCTAAGGGTCCTATAGTGGAGAAAGGATTATCTCAATATAAAAACTACACAGAAGCATTCTGTGAAACTTCTCACTGTTCTGTGCATTCAACTAATAGAGTTGAAGTTTACTTTTGATTGATCAGTTCAGAAACACTCTTTCTGTAGAAACTGCAAGTTGACATTCCGAGCGCTAAAGGGCCTATAGTGGAAAAAGGGATATCTTCAAATAAAAACTGCACAGAAACATTCTGTGAAAGTACTTTCTGTTCTGCGTTCAACTGACAGATTAGAAACTTGCTTTTGATTGAACAATTATGAAACACTCTTTCTGTATATACTGCAAGTCGACATTCGGAACGCTAATAGGCCTTTGCAGGAAAAACACATATCTTCAAATAAAAACTACACAGAGGCATTCTGTGAAACTTCTTTCTGTTCTGTGCATTCAGGTAACAGAGTTGAAGCAAACTATTGATTGACCAGTTCTGTAACACTCTTTCTGTAGAACCTGCAAGTGGACATTCTGAACGCTAGTAGGCCTATACGGGAAAAAGGAATATCTTATAATAAAAACTACACAGAAACATTCCGTGAAACTTATTTCTGTTCTGTGCATTCAACTTACAGAGTTGAAGCTGACTTTGATTGAGGAGGTCTGAAACTCTCTTTCTGTAGCAACTGCAAGTTGACATTCCTAGCGATTAAGGGCCTATAGTGGATAAAGAAATATCTTCAAATAAAAACTACACAGAAGAATTCTGTGAAACTTCTTTCTGTTCTGTGCATTCAACTAACAGAGTTGAAGCATACTTTTGATTGAGGAGTTCTGAAATACTCTCTCTGTAGAAACTACAAGTTGACATTTCGAGGGCTAAAGGCCGTATAGAGGAAAAAGATATATCTTCAAATAAAAACTACACAGATGCATTCTGTGTAACTTCTTACCCTTCTGTGCATTCAACTAACAGAGTTGAAGCTTACTTTGATTGAGCAGTTCTGAGACACTCTATCTGTAGAAACTGCAAGTGGACATTCTGAAAGCTAAGGGGCCTATAGTGGAAGAAGGAATATCTTCAAATAAAAACTACACAGAAGCGTTCTGTGAAACTTGTTTCTGTTCTATGCACTCAACTAACAGAGTTGAAGTTTACTTTTGATTGAGCAGTTCTGAAACCCTATTTTTTAGAAACTGCAAGTTGTCATTCCTAGCGCTAAGGGTCCTATAGAGGAGAAAGGAATATCTCCAAATAAAAACTACACAAAAGCATTCTGTGAAACTTCTTACTGTTCTGTCCATTCAACTAATAGGGTTGAAGCTTACTTTTGATTGAGCAGTTCAGAACCACTCTTTCTGTAGAAACTTCAAGTTGACATTCCGACCGCTAAAGGGGCTAAAGGGGAAAAAGGGATATCTTCAAATAGAAACTACACAGAAGCATTTTGTGAAACGTCTTTCTGTTCGGTGCATTCAGCTAACAGAGTTGAAGCTTACTTTTGCTTGAGCAGTTCTGAAACACTCTTTCGGTAGAAACTGCAAGTGGACATTCTGAGAGCTAAGGGGCCTATACTGGAAAAAGGAATATCTTCAATTAAAAACTACACAGAAGAATTCTGTGAAACTACTTGCTGTTCTGTCCATTCTACTGATCGAATTGAAGCTTGGTTTTCATTGCGGAGTTCTGAAACAATCTTTCTGTAGAGACTGCAAGTTGACATTCCTAGCGCTAAAGGGCCTATAGTGGAAAAAGAGTTATGTTCAAATAAATCTACACAGAAGCATTCTGTGAAACTTCTTTCTGTTCTGTGCATTCAACTAACAGAGCTGAAGCTTACTTTTGATTGAGCAGTTCTGAAACACTCTTTCTGAGAAACTCCAAGCGCACTTTCTGAAAGCTAATGGGCCTATAGAGGAAAAAGGGATATCTTCAAATAAAAATTACACAGAAGCGTTCTGTGAAACTTCTTTCTGTTCCGTCCATTCAACTAACAGTGTTGAAGCTTGCTTTTGATTGTGTAGTTCTGAAACACTCTTTCTGTAGAAAGTGGAAGTGGACATTCAGAGCACTGAGAGGCCTGTAGGGGAGAAAGGAATATCTTCAATTAAAAACTACACAGAAACATTCTGTGAAACTAATTTCTGTTGTGTGCATTCAGCTAACAGAGTTGAAACAAATTATTGATTGAGCAGTTCTGTAACACTCTTTCTGTAGAAACTGCAAGTGGACATTCTGAACGCTAAGGGGTCAATAGTGGAAAAAGGGATATCTTCATATAACAACTACACAGAAGCATTTTGTGAAATTCCGTTCTTTTCTGTGCATTCAAGTAACAGAGTTGAAGCTTACTTTTGATTGAGCAGTTCTGAAACACTCTTTCTGTAGAAACTGCAAGTGGACATTCGGAGAGCTAAGGGGCCTATACTGGAAAAAAGAATATCTTCAAATAAAAACTACACAGAAGAATTCTGTGAAACTTCCTGCTGGTCTGTCCATTCAACTCATCGAATTGAAGCTTGCTTTTCATTGCACAGTTCTGAAACACCCTTTCTGTAGAAACTGCAAGTTGATATTTCGAGCGCTAAAGGGCCCACAGTGGAAAAAGGGATAACTTCAATTAAAAACCACACAGAATCATTCTGTGAAACCACTTTCTGTTCTGTGCATTGAACTAACAAAGTTGAAGGTTACCATTGATTGAGCTGTTCTGAAACACCCTTTGTGTAGGAACTGCAAGTGGACATTCGGAGGGCTAAGGGCCCTATTGTGGAAAAAGTAATATGTCCGAATAAAAACAACACAGAAGCATTCTGTGAAACTTCTTTCTGTTCTGTGCATTCAACTAACAGAGTTGTAGCTTAGTTTTGATTGAGCAGTTCTGAAACACTCTTTCTGTAGAAACTGCAAGTGGACATTCTGAACACTAAGGGGCCTATAGTGGAAAAAGGAATATCTTCGAATAAAAACTACACAGAAGCATTCTGTGAAACAGCTTTCTGTTCTGTCCATTCAACTAACAGAGTTGAAGATGACTTTTGGTTGAGGAGTTCTGAAATACTCTCTCTGTAGAAACTACAAGTTGACATTTCGAGCGCTGAAGGCCCTATAGTGGAAAAAGATATATCTTCAAATAAAAACTACACAGAAGCATTCTGTGAAACTTCTTACTGTTCTCTGCATTCAACTAACAGAGTTGAAGCTTACTTTTGATTGAGCAGTTCTGAAACACTCTTTATGTAGAAACTGCAATTTGACATTCCTAGCGGTAAAGGGCCTAAAGTGGAAAAAGAATTATGTTCAAATAAATCTACACAGAAGCACTCTGTGAAACTTCTTTCTGTTCTGTGCATTCAACTAACAGAGTTGTAACTTAGTTTTGATTGATCAGTTCTGAAACCATCTTTCTGTAGAAACTTCAAGTGGACATTCTGAACCATATGGGAACTAGAGTGGAAAAAGGAACATCTTCAAATTAAATCTACACTGAAGCATTCTGTGAAACTTCTTGCTGTTCTCTCCATTCAACTCACTGAATTGAAGCTTACTTTTCATTGCGCAGTTCTGAAACACTCTTTCTGTAGAAACCCCAAGTAGACATATCGAGCGCTATAAGGCCTATAGTGGAATAAGGGATATCTTCAAATAAAAAGTACACAGAAGCATTCTGTGAATCTTCTTTCTGTTCTGTGCATTCAACTAACAGAGTTGAAGCTTACTTTTGATTGAGCAGTTCTGAAACACTCTTTATGTAGAAACTGCAAGTTAACATTCCTGGCGCTAAAGGGCCTAAAGTGGAAAAAGGGTTATGTTCAAATAAATCTACACAGAAGCATTCTGTGAAACTTCTTTCTGTTCTGTGCATTCAACTGACAGAGCTGAAGCCTACATTTGATTGAGCAGTTCTGAAACACTCTTTCTGAGAAACTCCAAGTGCACTTCCTGAAACCTAAGGGACCTATAGGGGAAAAAGGGATATCTTCAAATAAAAATTACACAGAAGCGTTCTGTGAAACTTCTTTCTGTTCCGTTCATTCAACTAACAGAGTTGAAGCTTGCATTTGATTGTGTAGTTCTGAAACACTCTGTCTGTAGAAAGTGGAAGTGGACATTCAGAGCGCTGAGGGGCCTGTAGGGGAAAAAGGAATATCTTCAAATAAAAACTACACAGAAGCATTCTGTGAAACTTCTTTCTGTTCTGTGCATTCAGCTAACAGAGTTGAAGCACACTATTGATTGAGCAGTTCTGTAACACTCATTCTGTAGAAACTGCATGTGGACATTCTGAAAGATAAGTGGTCAATAGTGGAAAAAGGAATATCTTCAAATAAAAACTACACAGAAGCATTTTGTGAAACTCCGTTCTTTCTGTGCATTCAAGTAACAGATTTGAAGCTTACTTTTGATTGAGCAGTTCTGAAACACGCTTTCTGTAGAAACTGCATGTTGACATTTCGAGCGCCAAAGGGCCTATAGTGGAATACGGGATATCTTCAATTAAATACTACACAGAAGCATTCTGTGCAGCTTCTTTCTCTTCTTTGCATTCAACTAACAGAGTTGAAGCTTACATTTGATTCAGCAGTTCTGAAACACCCTTTCTGTAGAAACTGCAAGTGGACATTCGGAGCGCTAAGGGGTCAATAGTGGAAAAAGAAATATCTTCAAATAAAAACTACACAGAAGCATTTTGTGAAACTCCTTTCTGTTCTGTGCATTCAAGTAGCAGAGTTGAAGCTTACCTTTCATTGAGCAGTTCTGAAACTCTCTTTCTGTAGAAAGTGCATGTTGGCATTTTGAGCGCCAAAGGGCCTATAGTGGAATAAGGTATATCTTCAAATAAAAACAACACAGAAGCATTCTGTGCAACTTCTTTATGTTCTGTGCATTCAACTAACAGGGTTGAAGCTTACTTTTGATTCAGCAGTTCTGAAACACCCTTTCTGTAGAAACTGCAAGTGGACATTCGGAGCGCTAAGGGGCCTACAGTGGAAAAAGGAATAACTCCGAATAAAAACTACACAGAAGCATTCTGTGAAACTCCTTTCTGTTCTGTGCATTCAACTAACAGAGTTGAAGCTCAGTTTTGATTGAGCAATTCTTAAACACTCTTTCTGTAGAAACTGCAAGTGGATATTCTGAACGCTAAAAGGCCTGTAGTGGAAAATGTAATATCTTCGAAAAAAAACTACACAAAAGCATTCTGTGCAACTTCTTTCTGTTCTGTGCATTCAAGTAACAGAGTTCAAGCTGACTTCTGATTCAGCAGTTCTGAAACACTCTTTCTGTGGAAACTGCAAGTGGACATTCTGAAAGCTAAGGGGCATAAAGTGGAAGAAGGAATATCTTCAAATGAAAACTACACAGAAGCATTCTGTGAAACTTCTTTCTGTTCTGTGCATTCAACTAACAGAGTTGAAGCTCAGTTTTGATTGAGCAGTTCTGAAACACTCTTTCTGTAGAAACTGCAAGTTGTTATTCCTAACACTAAAAGGCCTATAGTGGAAAAAGGAATATCTTCAAATAAAAACTACACAGAACAATATTGTGAAACTTCTTGCTGTTCTGTCCATTCAACTCATGGAATTGAAGCTTGCTTTTCATTGCACAGTTCTGAAACAATCTTTCTGTAGAAACTGCAAGTTGATATTTTGAGTGCTAATGGCCTACAGAGGAAAAAGAGATATCTTCAATTAAAAACCACACAGGAGCATTCTGTGAAACTTCTTTCTGTTCTGTGCATTCAACTAACAAATTTGAAGCTTAATTTTGATTGAGCTGTTCTGAAACACCCTTTCAGTAGAAACTGCAAGTGGACATTCGAATCGCTAATGGCCCTATACTGGAAAAAGTAATATGTCTGAATAAAAACTACACGGAAGCATTCTGTGAAACTTCTTTCCTTTCTGTGCATTCAACTAACAGGGTTGTAGCTTAGTTTTGATTAAGCAGTTCTGAAACACTCTTTCTTTAGAAACTGCAAGTGGACATTCTGAACGCTAAAGGGCCTATAGTGGAAAAAGGAATATCTTCGAATAAAAACTACACAGAAGCATTCTGTGAAACTTCTTTCTGTTCTGTGCATTCAAGTAAGAGAGTTGAAGCTGACTTTTGATTGAGGAGATCTGAGTCACTCTTTCTGTAGAAACCGCAAGTTGACATTCCTAGCGCTAAAGGGCCTATAGGGGAAAAAGAAATATCTTCAAATAAAAACTACACAGAAGCATTCTGTGAAACTTCTTTCTGTTCTGTGCATTCAACTAAGAGAGTTGAACCTTACTTTTGATAGAGCAGTTCTGAAACACTCTTTCCGTAGAAACTCCAAGTGCACATTCTGAACGCTAAGGGGCCTATAGAGGAAAAAGTGATATCTTCAAATAAAAACTACACAGAAGTATTCTGTGAAACTGCTTTGTGTTCTGTGCATTCAACTAACGGAGTTGAACCATACTTTTGATTGAGCAGTTCTGAAACACTCTGTAGAAACTGCAAGTGGACATTCTGAAAGTTAAGGGGCCTACAGTGGAAGAAGGAATATCTTCAAATAAAAACTACACAGAATCGTTCTGCGAAACTTCTTCCTGTTCTGTGCATTCAACTAACAGAGTTGGAGCTCACATTTCATTGAGCAGTTCTGAAACACTCTTTTTGTAGAAAATGCAAGATGTCATTCCTAGTTCTAAGGGTCCTATAGTGGAGAAATGATCATCTCCATATAAAAACTACACAGAAGCATTCTGTGAAAATTCTTACTGCTCTGTGAATTCAACTAACAGAGTTGAAGCTTACTTTTGATTGAACAGTTCTGAAACACTCTTTCTGTAGAAACTGCAAGTTGACATTCCGATTGCTAAAGGGCCTACAGTGGAAAAAGGAATAACTCCGAATAAAAACTACACAGAAGGATTCTGTGAAACTACTTTCTGTTCTGTGCATTCAACTAACAGATTTGAAGCTCAGTTTTGATTGAGCAGTTCTGAAACACTCTTTCTGTAGAAACTGCAAGTGGACATTCTGAACGCTAAAGGGCCTGTAGTGGAAAAAGTAATATCTTCCAATAAAAACTACACAAAAGCATTCTGTGAAACTTCTTTCTGTTCTGTGCATTCAAGTAACAGAGTTGAAGCTTACTTTTGATTGAGGAGTTCTGAGTCACTCTTTCTGTAGAAACTGCAAGTTGACATTCCTAGCGCTACAGGGCCTAAAGTGGAAAAAGGGTTATGTTCAAATAAATCTACACAGAAGCATTCTGTGAAACTTCTTTCTGTTCTGTGCATTCAACTAACAGAGCTGAAGCTTACATTTGATTGAGCAGTTCTGAAACACTCTTTCTGAGAAACTCCAAGTGCTCTTTCTGAAAGCTAAGGTTCCTATAGAGGAAAAAGGGATATCTTCAAATAAAAATTACACAGAAGCGTTCTGTGAAACTTATTTCTGTTCCGTTCATTCAACTAACAGAGTTGAAGCTTGCTTTTGATTGTGAAGTTCTGAAATCCTCTTTCTGTAGAAAGTGGAAGTGGACATTCAGAGCGCTGAGAGGCCTGTAGGGGAGAAAGGAATATCTTCAAATAAAAACTACACAGAAGCATTCTGTGAAACTTCTTTCTGTTCTGTGCATTCAGCTAACAGAGGTGAAGCAAACTATTGATTGAGCAGTTCTGTAACACACTTTCTGTAGAAACTGCAAGTGGACATCTTGAAAGCTAAGGGGTCAATAGTGGAAAAAGGAATATCTTCAAATAAAAACTACACAGAAGCATTTTGTGAAACTCCATTCTTTTCTGTGCATTCAAGTAACAGAGTTGAAGCTTACTATTGATTGAGCAGTTCTGAAACACGCTTTCTGTATAAACTGCATGTAGACATTTCGAGCGCCAAAGGGCCTATAGTGGAATACGGGATATCTTCAAATAAAAACTATACAGAAGCATTCTGTGCAACTTCTTTCTGTTCTCTGCATTCAACTAAAAGAGTTGAAGCTTACTTTTGATTCAGCAGTTCTGAAACACCCTTTCTGTAGAAATTGCAAGTGGACATTTGGAGCGCTAAGGGGTCAATTGGGGAAAAAGGAATATCTTCAAATAAAAACTACACAGAAGCATTTTGTGAAACTCCTTTCTGTTCTGTGCATTCAAGTAACAGAGTTGAAGCTTAGTTTTCATTGAGCAGTTCTGAAACTCTCTTTCTGTAGAAAGTGCATGTTGACATTTCGAGCGCCAAAGGGCCTATAGTGGAATAAGGTATATCTTCGAATAAAAACTACACAGAAGCATTCTGTGCAACTTCTTTCTGTTCTGTGCATTCAACTAACAGAGTTGAAGCTTACTTTTGATTCAGCAGTTCTGAAACACCCTTTCTGTAGAAACTGCAAGTGGACATTCGGAGCGCTAAGGGGCCTATAGTGGAAAAAGGAATAACTCTGAATAAAAACTACACAGAAGCATTCTGTGAAACTTCTTTCTGTTCTGTGCATTCAACTAACAGAGTTGAAGTTCAGTTTTGATTGAGCAGTTCTGAAACACTCTTTCTGTAGAAACTGCAAGTGGACATTCTGAACGCTAAAGGGCCTATAGTGGAAAAAGGAATATCTTCGAATAAAAACTACACAGAAGCATTCTGTGAAACTTCTTTCTGTTCTGTGCATTCAAGTAACAGAGTTGAAGCTGACTTTTGATTGAGGAGTTCTGAATCACTCTTTCTGTAGAAACTGCAAGTTGACATTCATAGCGCTAAAGAGCCTATAGTGGAAAAAGAAATATCTTCAAATAAAAACTACAAAGAAGCATTCTGTGAAACTTCTTTCTGTTCTGTGCATTCAAGTAACAGAGTTGAAGCTGACTTTTGATTGAGGAGTTCTGAGTCACTCTTTCTGTAGAAACTGCAAGTTGACATTCATAGCGCTAAAGGGCCTACAGTGGAAAAAGTAATATCTTCAATTAAAAACTACACAGAAGCATTCTGTGAAACTTCTTTCTGTTCTGTGCATTCAACTAACAGAGTTGAAGTTCAGTTTTGATTGAGCAGTTCTGAAACACTCTTTCTGTAGAAACTGCATGTGGACATTCTGAACGCTAAAGGGCCTATAGTGGAAAAAGTAATATCTTCGAATAAAAACTACACAGAAGCATTCTGTGAAACTTCTTTCTGTTCTGTGCATTCAAGTAACAGAGTTGAAGCTGACTTTTGATTGAGGAGTTCTGAGTCACTCTTTCTGTAGAAACTGCAAGTTGACATTCATAGCGCTAAAGGGCCTATAGTGGAAAAAGTAATATCTTCAAATAAAAACTACAAAGAAGCATTCTGTGAAACTTCTTTCTGTTCTGTGCATTCAACTAAGAGAGTTGAACATTACTTTTGATAGAGCAGTTCTGAAACACCCTTTCTGTAGAAACTCCAAGTGCACATTCTGAACCCTAAGGGGCCTATAGAGGAAAAAGGGATATCTTCAAATAAAAACTACACAGAAGTATTCTGTGCAACTTCTTTCTGTTCTGTGCATTCAACTAACAGAGTTGAAGCTTACTTTTGATTCAGCCGTTCTGAAACACCCTTTCTGTAGAAACTGCAAGTGGACATCCGGAGCGCTAAGGGGCCTATAGTGGAAAAAGGAATAACTCCAAATAAAAACTACACAGAAGCATTCTGTGAAACTTCTTTCTGTTCTGTGCATTCAACTAACAGAGTTGAAGTTCAATTTTGATTGAGCAGTTCTGAAACACTCTTTCTGTAGAAACTGCAAGTGGACATTCTGAACGCTAAAGGGCCTATAGTGGAAAAAGGAATATCTTCGAATAAAAACTACACAGAAGCATTCTGTGAAACTTCTTTCTGTTCTGTGCATTCAAGTAACAGAGTTGAAGCTGACTTTTGATTGAGGAGTTCTGAGTCACTCTTTCTGTAGAAATTGCAAGTTGACATTCCTAGCGCTAAAGGGCCTATAGTGGAAAAAGGAATATCTTCAAATAAAAACTACAAAGAAGCATTCTGTGAAAGTTCTTTCTGTTCTGTGCATTCAACTAAGAGAGTTGAACCTTAGTTTTTGTAGAGCAGTTCTGAAACACCCTTTCTGTAGAAACTCCAAGTGCACATTCTGAACGCTAAGGGGCCTATAGAGGAAAAAGGGATATCTTCAAATAAAAACTACACAGAAGTATGCTGTGAAACTCCTTTGTGTTCTGTGCATTCAACTAACAGAGTTGAAGCTTACTTTTGATTGAGCAGTTCTGAAACACTCTTTCTGTAGAAACTGCAAGTGGACATTCTGAAAGCTAAGGGGTCTACAGTGGAAGAAGTGATATCTTCAAATAAAAACTACACAGAATCGTTCTGCGAAACTTCTTCCTGTTCTGTGCATTCAACTAACAGAGTTGAAGCTCACATTTCATTGAGCAGTTCTGAAACACTCTTTTTGTAGAAACTGCAAGTTGTCATTCCTAGCGCTAAGGGTCCTATAGTGGAGAAAGGAACATCTCCAAATAAAAACTACACAGAAGCATTCTGTGAAACTTCTTACTGCTCTGTGCATTCAACTAACAGAGTTGAAGCTTACTTTTGATTGAACAGTTCTGAAACACTCTTTCTGTAGAAACTGCAAGTTGACATCCCGACAGCTAAAGGGCCGACAGTGGAAAAAGGGATATCTTCAAATAAAAACTACACAGAAGCATTCTGTGAAACTTCTTCCTGTTCTCTGCATTCAACTAACAGAGTTGAAGCTTACTTTTGACTGAGCAGTTCTGAAACACTCTTTATGTAGAAACTGCAAGTTGACATTCCTAGCGCTACAGGGCCTAAAGTGGAAAAAGGGTTATGTTCAATAAATCTACACAGAAGCATTCTGTGAAACTTCTTTCTGTTGTGTGCATTCAACTAACAGAGCTGAAGCTTACATTTGATTGAGCAGTTCTGAAACACTCTTTCTGAGAAATTCCAAGTGCACTTTCTGAAAGCTAAGTTTCCTATAGAGGAAAAAGGGATATCTTCAAATAAAAATTACACAGAAGCGTTCTGTGAAACTTCTTTCTGTTCCGTTCATTCAACTAACAGAGCTGAAGCTTGCTTTTGATTGTGAAGTTCTGAAACCCACTTTCTGTAGAAAGCGGAAGTGGACATTCAGAGCGCTGAGAGGCCTGTAGGGAAAAAGGAATCTTCAAAT
>NW_022097377.1:0-30341 GCF_006542625.1 Nomascus leucogenys
ATAAAAACTACAAAGAAGCATTCTGTGAAACTTTATTCTCTCTGTGCATTCAACTAATAGAGTTGAAGCATATTTTTGATTGAGCAGTTCTGAAACACTCTTTCTGTAGAAACTGAAAGTGGACATTGAGAGCGCTAAGGGCCATATAGTGGAAAAAGGAATATGTTCAAACAAAAACTACACAGAAGCATTCAGTGAAACTTCTTTCTGTTTTGTGCATTCAACTAACAGAGTTGAAGCCTAATTTTGAGGACAGTTCTGAAAAAACTCTTTCGGTAGAAACTGCAAGTGATATTTATACCGAGCGCTAAGGGGGCCTATAGTGAAAAAAGGAGTATCTTCAAATAAAAACTACACGGAAGCATTCTGCGAAACTTCTCTGTTCTGTGCATTCAACTAGCAGAGTTGAACCTTACTTTTGATTGAGCAGTTCTGAAACCCTCTTTCTGTAGAAACTGCAAGTGGACACACGGAGACCTTTGGGGCCTGCAGCGGAAAAAGGAATATCTTCAAATAATATCTACACAGAAGCATTCTGTGAAACTTCTTTCAGTTCTGTGCATTCAACTAACAGAGTTGAACCATATTTTTCATTGAGCAGTTCTGAAACACTCTTTCTGTAGAAACTGAAATTGGACATTCAGAGCGCTAAGAGGCCTATAGTGTAAAAACGAGTATGTTCAAATAAAAACTACACAGAATCATTCAGTGAAACATCTTTCTGTTCTGTGCATTCTACTGAGTTGAAGCTTACTTTTGATAGAGCAGTTCTAAAACACTCTTTCTATAGAAAGTGCAAGTGATTCTTCTGAGCGCAAAGGGGCCTAGAGTGGAAAAAGGAATATCTTCAAATAAAACTACACAGAAGCACTCTGCGAAACTTCTTTCTGTTCTGTGCATTCAAGTAGCAGAGTTGAACCTACTTTTGATTGAGCACTTCTGAAACCCTCTTTCTGTAAAAACTGCAAGTGGAGATTCGGAGCGCATTCTGGCCCATAGTGGAAAAAGGAATATCTTCAAATAAAATCTACACAGAAGCATTCTGTGAAACTTCTTTCTGTTCTGTGCATTCAACTAACAGAGTAGCGTCTAACTTTTGATAGAGCAGTTCTGAAACACTCTTTCTGTAGAAACTGCAAGTGGATATTCATAGCGCTAAGGGGCCTATAGGGGAAAAAGATATATCTTCAAATAAAAACTACACGGAAGCATTCTGCGTAACTTCTTTTTGTTCTGCACATTCAACTAACAGAGTTGAACATTACTTTTGTTAGAGTAGTTCTGAAACACTCTTTCTGTATAAACTGCAAGTGGACATTCAGAGCGATAACGGGCCAAAAGTGGAAAAAGGAATATCTCCAAATAAAAACTACACGGAAGCATTCTGTGAAACTTCTTTCCATTCTGTGCATTCAACTAACAGAGTTGAACCTTACTATTGATTGAGCAGTTCTGAAAAACTCTTTCGGTAGAAACTGCAAGTGGACAGGCGGAGCGCTAAGGGGCCTATAGTGGAAAGGGAATATCTTCAAATAAAAACTACACGGAAGCATTCTGCGAAACTTCTTTCTTTTCTGTGCATTCAACTAACAGAGTGGAAACTCACTTTTGATTGAGCAGTTTTGAAACACTTTTTCTGTAGAAATTGCAAGTGAACATTTGGAGCGAAAAGGGGCCTATAGTGGAAAGAGGAATATCTTCAAATAAATACTACACAGAAGCATTCTGTGAAACTTCTTTCTGTTCTGTGCATTCAACTAACGGAGTTGAACCTTACTATAGATTGAGCAGTTCTGAAACACTCTTTCTTTAAAAACTGCCAGTGGACAGGCGGAGCGCTAAGGGGCCTATGGTGGAAAAAGGAATATCTTCAAATAAAAACTACACAGAAGCATTCTGTGAAACTTTGTTCTGTGCATTCAGCTAATAGAGTTGAACCATATTTTTGATTGAGCAGTTCTGAGACACTCTTTCTGTAGAAACTGATAGTGGACATTCAGAGCGCTAAGGGGCCTATAGTGGAAAAAGGAATATTTTCAAACAAAAACTACACAAAAGCATTCAGTGAAACTACTTTTTGTTTTGTGCATTCAACTTACAGAGTTGAACCTTAATTTTGATGGAGCAGTTCTGAAAAACTTTTTCTGTAGAAACAGCACGTGAACATTTGGAGCGCAAAGGGGCCTATAGGGGAAAAAGAAATATCTTCAAATACAAACTACACAGAAGCATTCTGTGAAACTTCTTTCTGTTCTGTTCATTCAAATAAGAGTTGAAACTTACTATTGATTGAGCAGGTGTGAAACACTTTCGATAGAAACTGCAAGTGGACACTCGGAGCCCTTTGGGGAATGCAGTGGAAAAAAGGAATATCTTCACATAATATCTACACAGAAGCATTCTGTGAAACTTCTTTCTGTTCTGTGCATTCAACTAACAGAGTTGAACCATATTTTTCATTGAGGAGTTCTGAAACACTCTTTCTGTAGAAACTGAAATTGGATATTGAGAGCGCTAAGGGGCCTATAGTGTAAAAACGAGTATGTTCAAATAAAAACTACACGGAATCATTCAGTGAAACTTCTTTCTGTTCTGTGCATTCTACTGAGTTGAAGCTTACTTTTGATAGAGCAGTTCTAAAACACTCTTTCTGTAGAAACTGCAAGTGATTCTTCTGAGCTCAAAGGGGCCTATAGTGGAAAAAGTAATATCTTCAAATAAAAACTACACAGAAGCACTCTGCGAAACTTCTTTCTGTTCTGTGCATTCAAGTAGCAGAGTTGAACCTAGTTTTGATTGAGCACTTCTGAAACCCTCTTTCTGTAGAAACTGCAAGTGGAGAATCCGAGCGCTTTCTGGCCCATAGTGGAAAAACGAATATCTTCAAATAAAATCTACACAGAAGCATTCTGTGAAACTTCTTTCTGTTCTGTGCATTCAACTAACAGAGTTGAGTCTTAGTTTTGATAGAGCAGTTCTGAAACACTCTTTCTGTATAAACTGCAAGTGGATATTCAGAGTGCTAAGGGGCCTATAGTGGAAAAAGATATATCTTCAAAAAAAACTACACGGAAGCATTCTGCGAAACTTCTTTTTGTTCTGCACATTCAACTAACAGAGTTGAACTTACTTTTGTTAGAGTAGTTCTGAAACACTCTTTCTGTATAAACTGCAAGTGGACATACAGAGCGATAAGGGGCCAATAGTGGAAAAAGGAATATCTCCAAATAAAAACTACACGGAAGCATTCTGTGAAACTTCTTTCCATTCTGTGCATTCAAGTTGCAGAGTTGAACCTTACTTTGATTGAGCACTTCTGAAACCCACTTTCTGTAGAAACTGTAAGTGGACATTCGGAGCGCTTAGGGTCCTGTAGTGGAAAAAAGGATATCTTCAAATAAAAACTACACAGAAGCATTCTGCAAAACTTCTTTCAGTTCTGTGCATTCAACAAACAGCTGAACCTTATTTTTGATTGAGCAGTTCTGAAAACTTTTGTGTAGAAACTGCTAGTGGACATTCCGAGTGAAAAGGGGCCTATGGTGGAAAAAGAAATATCTTCAAATAAAAAGTACACAGAAGCATTCTGCGAAACTTCTTTCTGTTGTCTGCATTCAACTAACAGAGTTGAACGTTACTTTTTATTGAGAAGCTCTGAAACACCCTTTCTGTAGAAACTGCAAGTGGACATTCTGAGCACTAAGGGGCCTAAAGAGGAAAAAGGAATATCTTCAAATAAATACTACACAGAAGCATTCTGCGAAACTTCTTTCTGTTCTGTGCATTCAACTAGCAGAGTTGAACCTTACTTTTGATTGAGCAGTTTTGAAACACTCTTTTTGTAGAATCTGCAAGTGGACATTTGGAGGACATTGAGGCCTATGGTGAAAAAAGAAATATTTTCCCCTAAAAACTACAAGGAAGCATTCTGTGAAACTTCTTTCTGATCTGTGCATTCAAATAACAGAGTTTAACGTTGCTTTTGATTGAGCAGTTTTGAAACACTCTTTCTGTATAATCTGCAAGTGGACATTCAGAGCGATAAGGGGCCTATAGTGGAAAAAGGAATATGTTCAAACATAAACTACACAGAAGCATTCTGGTGAAAATCTTTCTTCTCTCTTAAGTGCATTCAAATAACAGAGTTGACGCTTACTTTTGATTCAGCAGTTCTTAAACACTCTTTCTGTTGAAACTGCAAGTGGACATTCGGAGCCCTAAGGGGCCTATATTGGAAAAAGGAATATCTTCAAGTAAAAACTAAACGGAAGCATTTTGCAAAACTTCTTTCTGTTCTGTGAATTCAACTAACATGGTTGAAGCATACTTTTGATACAGCAGTTCTGAAACACTCTTTCTGTAGAAACTGCAAGTGGACATTCCGAGCCCTAAGAGGCCTACAGTGGAAAAAGGAATATCTTCAAATAAAAAATACACAGAAGCTTTCTGCGAAACTTCCTTCAGTTCTGTGCATTCAACTAACAGAGTTGAACCTTATTTTTGAGCAGTTCTGAAACCCTTTTTCTGTAGAAACTGCAATTGGACATTCGGAGCGAAAAGGGGCCAATGGTGGAAAAAAAATATCTTCACATAAAAAGTACAAAGAAGCAAGCTGTGAAACTTCTTTCTGTTCTGTGCATTCAACTAACAGAGCTGAAGCCTACTTTTGATAGAGCAGTTCTGAAACACTCTTTCTGTATAAACTGCAAGTGGACAATCAGAGCGATAAGGGGCCAAGAGTGGAAAAAGGAATATCTTCAAATAAAAACTACACGGAAGCATTCTGTGAAACTTCTTTCTATTCTGTGCATTCAACTAACAGATTTGAACCTTACTATTGATTGAGCAGTTCTGAAACACTCTTTCTTTTCGAAACTGCAAGTGGAAAGGCCGAGCGTTAAGGGTCCAATCGTGGAAAAAGGAATATCTTCAAATAAAAACTACAAAGAAGCATTCTGTGAAACTTTATTCTCTTCTGTGCATTCAACTAATAGAGTTGAAGCATATTTTTGATTGAGCAGTTCTGAAACACTCTTTCTGTAGAAACTGAAAGTGGACATTGAGAGCGCTAAGGGGCCTATAGTGGAAAAAGGAATATGTTCAAACAAAAACTACACAGAAGCATTCAGTGAAACTTCTTTCTGTTTTGTGCATTCAACTAACAGAGTTGAACCTAATTTTGAGGAGCAGTTCTGAAAAACTCTTTCGGTAGAAACTGCAAGTGATTATACCGAGCGCTAAGGGGCCTATAGTGAAAAAAGGAGTATCTTCAAATAAAAACTACACGGAAGCATTCTGCGAAACTTCTTTCTGTTCTGTGCATTCAACTAGCAGAGTTGAACCTACTTTTGATTGAGCAGTTCTGAAACCCTCTTTCTGTAGAAACTGCAAGTGGACACACGGAGACCTTTGGGGCCTGCAGCGGAAAAAGGAATATCTTCAAATAATATCTACACAGAAGCATTCTGTGAAACTTCTTTCAGTTCTGTGCATTCAACTAACAGAGTTGAACCATATTTTTCATTGAGCAGTTCTGAAACACTCTTTCTGTAGAAACTGAAATTGGACATTCAGAGCGCTAAGAGGCCTATAGTGTAAAAACGAGTATGTTCAAATAAAAACTACACAGAATCATTCAGTGAAACATCTTTCTGTTCTGTGCATTCTACTGAGTTGAAGCTTACTTTTGATAGAGCAGTTCTAAAACACTCTTTCTATAGAAAGTGCAAGTGATTCTTCTGAGCGCAAAGGGGCCTATAGTGGAAAAAGGAATATCTTCAAATAAAAGCTACACAGAAGCACTCTGCGAAACTTCTTTCTGTTCTGTGCATTCAAGTAGCAGAGTTGAACCTACTTTTGATTGAGCACTTCTGAAACCCTCTTTCTGTAAAAACTGCAAGTGGAGATTCGGAGCGCATTCTGGCCCATAGTGGAAAAAGGAATATCTTCAAATAAAATCTACACAGAAGCATTCTGTGAAACTTCTTTCTGTTCTGTGCATTCAACTAACAGAGTAGCGTCTAACTTTTGATAGAGCAGTTCTGAAACACTCTTTCTGTAGAAACTGCAAGTGGATATTCATAGCGCTAAGGGGCCTATAGGGGAAAAAGATATATCTTCAAATAAAAACTACACGGAAGCATTCTGCGTAACTTCTTTTTGTTCTGCACATTCAACTAACAGAGTTGAACATTACTTTTGTTAGAGTAGTTCTGAAACACTCTTTCTGTATAAACTGCAAGTGGACATTCAGAGCGATAACGGGCCAAAAGTGGAAAAAGGAATATCTCCAAATAAAAACTACACGGAAGCATTCTGTGAAACTTCTTTCCATTCTGTGCATTCAACTAACAGAGTTGAACCTTACTATTGATTGAGCAGTTCTGAAAAACTCTTTCGGTAGAAACTGCAAGTGGACAGGCGGAGCGCTAAGGGGCCTATAGTGGAAAGGGAATATCTTCAAATAAAAACTACACGGAAGCATTCTGCGAAACTTCTTTCTTTTCTGTGCATTCAACTAACAGAGTGGAAACTCACTTTTGATTGAGCAGTTTTGAAACACTTTTTCTGTAGAAATTGCAAGTGAACATTTGGAGCGAAAAGGGGCCTATAGTGGAAAGAGGAATATCTTCAAATAAATACTACACAGAAGCATTCTGTGAAACTTCTTTCTGTTCTGTGCATTCAACTAACGGAGTTGAACCTTACTATAGATTGAGCAGTTCTGAAACACTCTTTCTTTAAAAACTGCCAGTGGACAGGCGGAGCGCTAAGGGGCCTATGGTGGAAAAAGGAATATCTTCAAATAAAAACTACACAGAAGCATTCTGTGAAACTTTGTTCTGTGCATTCAGCTAATAAGAGTTGAACCATATTTTTGATTGAGCAGTTCTGAGACACTCTTTCTGTAGAAACTGATAGTGGACATTCAGAGCGCTAAGGGGCCTATAGTGGAAAAAGGAATATCTTCAAATAAAAACTACACAGAAGCATTCTGTGAAACTTCTTTCAGTTCTCTGCATTCAAACAACAGAGTTGACGCTTTCTTTTGATTCAGCAGTTCTTAAACACTCTTTCTGTAGAAACTGCAAGTGGACATTCCGAGCCCTAAGAGGCCTACAGTGGAAAAAGGAATATCTTCAAATAAAAAATACACAGAAGCTTTCTGCGAAACTTCCTTCAGTTCTGTGCATTCAACTAACAGAGTTGAACCTTATTTTTGAGCAGTTCTGAAACCCTTTTTCTGTAGAAACTGCAATTGGACATTCGGAGTGAAAAGGGGCCAATGGTGGAAAAAAAATATCTTCACATAAAAAGTACAAAGAAGCAAGCTGTGAAACTTCTTTCTGTTCTGTGCATTCAACTAACAGAGCTGAAGCCTACTTTTGATAGAGCAGTTCTGAAACACTCTTTCTGTATAAACTGCAAGTGGACAATCAGAGCGATAAGGGGCCAAGAGTGGAAAAAGGAATATCTTCAAATAAAAACTACACGGAAGCATTCTGTGAAACTTCTTTCTATTCTGTGCATTCAACTAACAGATTTGAACCTTACTATTGATTGAGCAGTTCTGAAACACTCTTTCTTTTCGAAACTGCAAGTGGAAAGGCCGAGCGTTAAGGGTCCAATCGTGGAAAAAGGAATATCTTCAAATAAAAACTACAAAGAAGCATTCTGTGAAACTTTATTCTCTTCTGTGCATTCAACTAATAGAGTTGAAGCATATTTTTGATTGAGCAGTTCTGAAACACTCTTTCTGTAGAAACTGAAAGTGGACATTGAGAGCGCTAAGGGGCCTATAGTGGAAAAAGGAATATGTTCAAACAAAAACTACACAGAAGCATTCAGTGAAACTTCTTTCTGTTTTGTGCATTCAACTAACAGAGTTGAAGCCTAATTTTGAGGGAGCAGTTCTGAAAAACTCTTTCGGTAGAAACTGCAAGTGATTATACCGAGCGCTAAGGGGCCTATAGTGAAAAAAGGAGTATCTTCAAATAAAAACTACACGGAAGCATTCTGCGAAACTTCTCTCTGTTCTGTGCATTCAACTAGCAGAGTTGAACCTTACTTTTGATTGAGCAGTTCTGAAACCCTCTTTCTGTAGAAACTGCAAGTGGACACACGGAGACCTTTGGGGCCTGCAGCGGAAAAAGGAATATCTTCAAATAATATCTACACAGAAGCATTCTGTGAAACTTCTTTCAGTTCTGTGCATTCAACTAACAGAGTTGAACCATATTTTTCATTGAGCAGTTCTGAAACACTCTTTCTGTAGAAACTGAAATTGGACATTCAGAGCGCTAAGAGGCCTATAGTGTAAAAACGAGTATGTTCAAATAAAAACTACACAGAATCATTCAGTGAAACATCTTTCTGTTCTGTGCATTCTACTGAGTTGAAGCTTACTTTTGATAGAGCAGTTCTAAAACACTCTTTCTATAGAAAGTGCAAGTGATTCTTCTGAGCGCAAAGGGGCCTAGAGTGGAAAAAGGAATATCTTCAAATAAAAGCTACACAGAAGCACTCTGCGAAACTTCTTTCTGTTCTGTGCATTCAAGTAGCAGAGTTGAACCTACTTTTGATTGAGCACTTCTGAAACCCTCTTTCTGTAAAAACTGCAAGTGGAGATTCGGAGCGCATTCTGGCCCATAGTGGAAAAAGGAATATCTTCAAATAAAATCTACACAGAAGCATTCTGTGAAACTTCTTTCTGTTCTGTGCATTCAACTAACAGAGTAGCGTCTAACTTTTGATAGAGCAGTTCTGAAACACTCTTTCTGTAGAAACTGCAAGTGGATATTCATAGCGCTAAGGGGCCTATAGGGGAAAAAGATATATCTTCAAATAAAAACTACACGGAAGCATTCTGCGTAACTTCTTTTTGTTCTGCACATTCAACTAACAGAGTTGAACATTACTTTTGTTAGAGTAGTTCTGAAACACTCTTTCTGTATAAACTGCAAGTGGACATTCAGAGCGATAACGGGCCAAAAGTGGAAAAAGGAATATCTCCAAATAAAAACTACACGGAAGCATTCTGTGAAACTTCTTTCCATTCTGTGCATTCAACTAACAGAGTTGAACCTTACTATTGATTGAGCAGTTCTGAAAAACTCTTTCGGTAGAAACTGCAAGTGGACAGGCGGAGCGCTAAGGGGCCTATAGTGGAAAGGGAATATCTTCAAATAAAAACTACACGGAAGCATTCTGCGAAACTTCTTTCTTTTCTGTGCATTCAACTAACAGAGTGGAAACTCACTTTTGATTGAGCAGTTTTGAAACACTTTTTCTGTAGAAATTGCAAGTGAACATTTGGAGCGAAAAGGGGCCTATAGTGGAAAGAGGAATATCTTCAAATAAATACTACACAGAAGCATTCTGTGAAACTTCTTTCTGTTCTGTGCATTCAACTAACGGAGTTGAACCTTACTATAGATTGAGCAGTTCTGAAACACTCTTTCTTTAAAAACTGCCAGTGGACAGGCGGAGCGCTAAGGGGCCTATGGTGGAAAAAGGAATATCTTCAAATAAAAACTACACAGAAGCATTCTGTGAAACTTTGTTCTGTGCATTCAGCTAATAAGAGTTGAACCATATTTTTGATTGAGCAGTTCTGAGACACTCTTTCTGTAGAAACTGATAGTGGACATTCAGAGCGCTAAGGGGCCTATAGTGGAAAAAGGAATATCTTCAAATAAAAACTACACAGAAGCATTCTGTGAAACTTCTTTCAGTTCTCTGCATTCAAACAACAGAGTTGACGCTTTCTTTTGATTCAGCAGTTCTTAAACACTCTTTCTGTAGAAACTGCAAGTGGACATTCCGAGCCCTAAGAGGCCTACAGTGGAAAAAGGAATATCTTCAAATAAAAAATACACAGAAGCTTTCTGCGAAACTTCCTTCAGTTCTGTGCATTCAACTAACAGAGTTGAACCTTATTTTTGAGCAGTTCTGAAACCCTTTTTCTGTAGAAACTGCAATTGGACATTCGGAGCGAAAAGGGGCCAATGGTGGAAAAAAAATATCTTCACATAAAAAGTACAAAGAAGCAAGCTGTGAAACTTCTTTCTGTTCTGTGCATTCAACTAACAGAGCTGAAGCCTACTTTTGATAGAGCAGTTCTGAAACACTCTTTCTGTATAAACTGCAAGTGGACAATCAGAGCGATAAGGGGCCAAGAGTGGAAAAAGGAATATCTTCAAATAAAAACTACACGGAAGCATTCTGTGAAACTTCTTTCTATTCTGTGCATTCAACTAACAGATTTGAACCTTACTATTGATTGAGCAGTTCTGAAACACTCTTTCTTTTCGAAACTGCAAGTGGAAAGGCCGAGCGTTAAGGGTCCAATCGTGGAAAAAGGAATATCTTCAAATAAAAACTACAAAGAAGCATTCTGTGAAACTTTATTCTCTTCTGTGCATTCAACTAATAGAGTTGAAGCATATTTTTGATTGAGCAGTTCTGAAACACTCTTTCTGTAGAAACTGAAATTGGACATTCAGAGCGCTAAGAGGCCTATAGTGTAAAAACGAGTATGTTCAAATAAAAACTACACAGAATCATTCAGTGAAACATCTTTCTGTTCTGTGCATTCTACTGAGTTGAAGCTTACTTTTGATAGAGCAGTTCTAAAACACTCTTTCTATAGAAAGTGCAAGTGATTCTTCTGAGCGCAAAGGGGCCTATAGTGGAAAAAGGAATATCTTCAAATAAAAGCTACACAGAAGCACTCTGCGAAACTTCTTTCTGTTCTGTGCATTCAAGTAGCAGAGTTGAACCTACTTTTGATTGAGCACTTCTGAAACCCTCTTTCTGTAAAAACTGCAAGTGGAGATTCGGAGCGCATTCTGGCCCATAGTGGAAAAAGGAATATCTTCAAATAAAATCTACACAGAAGCATTCTGTGAAACTTCTTTCTGTTCTGTGCATTCAACTAACAGAGTAGCGTCTAACTTTTGATAGAGCAGTTCTGAAACACTCTTTCTGTAGAAACTGCAAGTGGATATTCATAGCGCTAAGGGGCCTATAGGGGAAAAAGATATATCTTCAAATAAAAACTACACGGAAGCATTCTGCGTAACTTCTTTTTGTTCTGCACATTCAACTAACAGAGTTGAACATTACTTTTGTTAGAGTAGTTCTGAAACACTCTTTCTGTATAAACTGCAAGTGGACATTCAGAGCGATAACGGGCCAAAAGTGGAAAAAGGAATATCTCCAAATAAAAACTACACGGAAGCATTCTGTGAAACTTCTTTCCATTCTGTGCATTCAACTAACAGAGTTGAACCTTACTATTGATTGAGCAGTTCTGAAAAACTCTTTCGGTAGAAACTGCAAGTGGACAGGCGGAGCGCTAAGGGGCCTATAGTGGAAAGGGAATATCTTCAAATAAAAACTACACGGAAGCATTCTGCGAAACTTCTTTCTTTTCTGTGCATTCAACTAACAGAGTGGAAACTCACTTTTGATTGAGCAGTTTTGAAACACTTTTTCTGTAGAAATTGCAAGTGAACATTTGGAGCGAAAAGGGGCCTATAGTGGAAAGAGGAATATCTTCAAATAAATACTACACAGAAGCATTCTGTGAAACTTCTTTCTGTTCTGTGCATTCAACTAACGGAGTTGAACTTACTTAGATGAGCAGTTCTGAAACACTCTTTCTTTAAAAACTGCCAGTGGACAGCGAGCGCTAAGGGCCTATGGTGGAAAAAGAATATCTTCAAATAAAAACTACACAGAAGCATTCTGCGAATAACTTTTTTGTTCTGTACATTCAACTAACAGAGTTGAACCTTACTTTTGATTAGAGTAGTTCTGAAACACTCTTTCTGTAGAAACTGAAGACATTAACAATAGTGGAACCAATAACTAGGCACGGAAGCGGACTTCAGAGGGCCTATAGTGAAAAAGGAATATCTTCAAATAAAAACTAACAAGGAAGGCATTCTTGGTGAAACAAAAAATTTTTCTCTGTGACTGTGCATTCCAACTAAGCATGACGAGTTGAACTATTTTGATTGAGCAGTCTGAAACACTCTTTCTGTAGAAACTGAAGTGGACATTAGAGGCTAAGGGCCTATAGTGGAAAAAGGAATATGTCAAAAAAAACTAACAGAAGCATTCAGTGAAACTTCTTTCTGTTTGTGCATTCAACTAACAGAGTTGAAGCTAATTTTGAGAGCAGTTCTGAAAACTCTTTCGTAGAAACTGCAAGTGATATCGAGCGCTAAGGGGCCTATAGTGAAAAAGGATATCTTCAAATAAAAACTACACGGAAGCATTCTGCGAAACTTCTTTCTGTTCTGTGCATTCAACTAGCAGAGTTGAACCTACTTTTGATTGAGCAGTTCTGAAACCTCTTTCTGTAGAAACTGCAAGTGGACATCGAGCCTTTGGGCCTGCAGTGGAAAAAGGAATATCTTCAAATAAATCTACACAGAAGCATTCTGTGAAACTTCTTTCAGTTCTGTGCATTCAACTAACAGAGTTGAACTATTTTTCATTGAGCAGTTCTGAAACACTCTTTCTGTAGAAACTGAAATTGGACATTAGAGCGCTAAGAGGCCTATAGTGTAAAAACGAGTATGTTCAAATAAAAACTACACAGAATCATTCAGTGAAACATCTTTCTGTTCTGTGCATTCTACTGAGTTGAAGCTTACTTTTGATAGAGCAGTTCTAAACACTCTTTCTATAGAAACTGCAAGTGGATTCTTCTGGAGCGCAAGGGGCCTAGAGTGGAAAAAGGAATATCTTCAAATAAAAACTACACAGAAGCATTCTGCGAAACTTCTTTCTGTTCTGTGCATTCAAGTAGCAGAGTTGAACCTACTTTTGATTGAGCATTCTGAAACCTCTTTCTGTAAAACTGCAAGTGGAATTCGGAGGGGCCAGTGGAAAAGGAATCCAATAAAACACACAGAAGCATTCTGGAAACTTCTTTCTGTTCTGTGCATTCAACTACAGAGATGAACTTTTGATAGAGCAGTTCTGAAACCTCTTCTGTAAATGCAAGTGGATATCTAGCCTAAGGGCCTAAGGGAAAAAGAATATCTTCAAAAAAACTACACGAAGCATTCTGTAACTTCTTTGTTCTGCATTCAACTAACAGAGTTGAACATACTTTTGTTAGAGTTTGAAACACTCTTTCTGTAAAACTGCAAGTGGAATAGAGCGAAAGGGCAAAAAAAAAGGAATATTCAAATAAAAACTACACGAACATTCTGGAAACTCTTTATTCTGTGCATTCAAAACAGAGTTGAACTTACTTTATTGAGCAGTTCTGAAACTCTTTCTGTAGAAACTGCAAGTGGATCGGAGCGCTAAGGGCCTATAGTGGAAAGGAATATCTTCAAATAAAAACTACACAGAAGCATTCTGCGAAACTTTTTTTTCTGTGCATTCAACTAACAGAGTTGAACTAGTGGCTATTCTGTGAAATTGCCATAGTGGAAAGGATACTTCAAATAAAACTACACAGAAGCATTCTGTGAAACTTCTTTCTGTTCTGTGCATTCAACTAACAGAGTAGCGTCTAACTTTTGATAGAGCAGTTCTGAAACACTCTTTCTGTAGAAACTGCAAGTGGATATTCATAGCGCTAAGGGGCCTATAGTGGAAAAAGGAATATCTTCAAATAAAAACTACACGGAAGCATTCTGCGTAACTTCTTTTTGTTCTGCACATTCAACTAACAGAGTTGAACATTACTTTTGTTAGAGTAGTTCTGAAACACTCTTTCTGTATAAACTGCAAGTGGACATTCAGAGCGATAACGGGCCAAAAGTGGAAAAAGGAATATCTCCAAATAAAAACTACACGGAAGCATTCTGTGAAACTTCTTTCCATTCTGTGCATTCAACTAACAGAGTTGAACCTTACTATTGATTGAGCAGTTCTGAAAAACTCTTTCGGTAGAAACTGCAAGTGGACAGGCGGAGCGCTAAGGGGCCTATAGTGGAAAGGGAATATCTTCAAATAAAAACTACACGGAAGCATTCTGCGAAACTTCTTTCTTTTCTGTGCATTCAACTAACAGAGTGGAAACTCACTTTTGATTGAGCAGTTTTGAAACACTTTTTCTGTAGAAATTGCAAGTGAACATTTGGAGCGAAAAGGGGCCTATAGTGGAAAGAGGAATATCTTCAAATAAATACTACACAGAAGCATTCTGTGAAACTTCTTTCTGTTCTGTGCATTCAACTAACGGAGTTGAACCTTACTATAGATTGAGCAGTTCTGAAACACTCTTTCTTTAAAAACTGCCAGTGGACAGGCGGAGCGCTAAGGGGCCTATGGTGGAAAAAGGAATATCTTCAAATAAAAACTACACAGAAGCATTCTGTGAAACTTTGTTCTGTGCATTCAGCTAATAGAGTTGAACCATATTTTTGATTGAGCAGTTCTGAGACACTCTTTCTGTAGAAACTGATAGTGGACATTCAGAGCGCTAAGGGGCCTATAGTGGAAAAAGGAATATTTTCAAACAAAAACTACACAAAAGCATTCAGTGAAACTACTTTTTGTTTTGTGCATTCAACTTACAGAGTTGAACCTTAATTTTGATGGAGCAGTTCTGAAAAACTTTTTCTGTAGAAACAGCACGTGAACATTTGGAGCGCAAAGGGGCCTATAGGGGAAAAAGAAATATCTTCAAATACAAACTACACAGAAGCATTCTGTGAAACTTCTTTCTGTTCTGTTCATTCAAATAAGAGTTGAAACTTACTATTGATTGAGCAGGTGTGAAACACTTTCGATAGAAACTGCAAGTGGACACCGGAGCCCTTTGGGGAATGCAGTGGAAAAAAGGAATATCTTCAAATAATATCTACACAGAAGCATTCTGTGAAACTTCTTTCTGTTCTGTGCATTCAACTAACAGAGTTGAACCATATTTTTCATTGAGGAGTTCTGAAACACTCTTTCTGTAGAAACTGAAATTGGATATTGAGAGCGCTAAGGGGCCTATAGTGTAAAAACGAGTATGTTCAAATAAAAACTACACGGAACATTCAGTGAAACTTCTTTCTGTTCTGTGCATTCTACTGAGTTGAAGCTTACTTTTGATAGAGCAGTTCTAAAACACTCTTTCTGTAGAAACTGCAAGTGATTCTTCTGAGCTCAAAGGGGCCTATAGTGGAAAAAGTAATATCTTCAAATAAAAACTACACAGAAGCACTCTGCGAAACTTCTTTCTGTTCTGTGCATTCAAGTAGCAGAGTTGAACCTAGTTTTGATTGAGCACTTCTGAAACCCTCTTTCTGTAGAAACTGCAAGTGGAGAATCCGAGCGCTTTCTGGCCCATAGTGGAAAAACGAATATCTTCAAATAAAATCTACACAGAAGCATTCTGTGAAACTTCTTTCTGTTCTGTGCATTCAACTAACAGAGTTGAGTCTTATTTTGATAGAGCAGTTCTGAAACACTCTGTATAAACTGCAAGTGGATATTCAGAGTGCTAAGGGGCCTATAGTGGAAAAAGATATATCTTCAAAAAAAAACTACACGGAAGCATTCTGCGTAACTTCTTTTTGTTCTGCACATTCAACTAACAGAGTTGAACTTACTTTTGTTAGAGTAGTTCTGAAACACTCTTTCTGTATAAACTGCAAGTGGACATACAGAGCGATAAGGGGCCAATAGTGGAAAAAGGAATATCTCCAAATAAAAACTACACGGAAGCATTCTGTGAAACTTCTTTCCATTCTGTGCATTCAAGTTGCAGAGTTGAACCTTACTTTTGATTGAGCACTTCTGAAACCCACTTTCTGTAGAAACTGTAAGTGGACATTCGGAGCGCTTAGGGTCCTTAGTGGAAAAAAGGATATCTTCAAATAAAAACTACACAGAAGCATTCTGCAAAACTTCTTTCAGTTCTGTGCATTCAACAAACAGCTGAACCTTATTTTTGATTGAGCAGTTCTGAAAACTTTTTGTGTAGAAACTGCTAGTGGACATTCCGAGTGAAAAGGGGCCTATGGTGGAAAAAGAAATATCTTCAAATAAAAAGTACACAGAAGCATTCTGCGAAACTTCTTTCTGTTGTCTGCATTCAACTAACAGAGTTGAACGTTACTTTTTATTGAGAAGCTCTGAAACACCCTTTCTGTAGAAACTGCAAGTGGACATTCTGAGCACTAAGGGGCCTAAAGAGGAAAAAGGAATATCTTCAAATAAATACTACACAGAAGCATTCTGCGAAACTTCTTTCTGTTCTGTGCATTCAACTAGCAGAGTTGAACCTTACTTTTGATTGAGCAGTTTTGAAACACTCTTTTTGTAGAATCTGCAAGTGGACATTTGGAGGACATTGAGGCCTATGGTGAAAAAAGAAATATTTTCCCCTAAAAACTACAAGGAAGCATTCTGTGAAACTTCTTTCTGATCTGTGCATTCAAATAACAGAGTTTAACGTTGCTTTTGATTGAGCAGTTTTGAAACACTCTTTCTGTATAATCTGCAAGTGGACATTCAGAGCGATAAGGGGCCTATAGTGGAAAAAGGAATATGTTCAAACATAAACTACACAGAAGCATTCTGTGAAACTTCTTTCTCTTAAGTGCATTCAAATAACAGAGTTGACGCTTACTTTTGATTCAGCAGTTCTTAAACACTCTTTCTGTTGAAACTGCAAGTGGACATTCGGAGCCCTAAGGGGCCTATATTGGAAAAAGGAATATCTTCAAGTAAAAACTAAACGGAATCATTTTGCAAAACTTCTTTCTGTTCTGTGAATTCAACTAACATGGTTGAAGCATACTTTTGATACAGCAGTTCTGAAACACTCTTTCTGTAGAAACTGCAAGTGGACATGCGGAGCGCTAAGGGGCCTATAGAGGAAAAAGGAATATCTACAAATAAAAACTACACAGAAGCATTCTGCCAAACTTCTTTCCCTTCTGTGCATTGAACTAAGAGAGTTGAACCTTACTTTTGTTTGAGCAGTTCTGAAACACTCTTTCTGTGAAATGCAAGTGACATAAGCAAAGCCAATAAAAAAAAAAAAAAAAACAAACATTCTGAAACTTTTTTTTGCATCAAAAAAGAAGTTCTGAACAGTCTAAAACTTTCTGTAGAAACTGCAAGTGGACATTCGAGCCTAAGGGCCTAAGTGGAAAAAGGAATATCTTCAAATAAAAACTACACAGAAGCATTCTGCGAAACTTCTTCGTTCTGTGCATTCAACTAACAGAGTTGAACCTTATTTTTGAGCAGTTCTGAAACACTTTTCTGTAGAAACTGCAAGTGGACATTCGGAGTAAAGGGGCCAATAGTGGAAAAAGGAATATCTTCAAATAAAAACTACACAGAAGCATTCTGTGAAACTTCTTTCAGTTCTCTGCATTCAAACAACAGAGTTGACGCTTTCTTTTGATTCAGCAGTTCTTAAACACTCTTTCTGTAGAAACTGCAAGTGGACATTCCGAGCCCTAAGAGGCCTACAGTGGAAAAAGGAATATCTTCAAATAAAAAATACACAGAAGCTTTCTGCGAAACTTCCTTCAGTTCTGTGCATTCAACTAACAGAGTTGAACCTTATTTTTGAGCAGTTCTGAAACCCTTTTTCTGTAGAAACTGCAATTGGACATTCGGAGCGAAAAGGGGCCAATGGTGGAAAAAAAATATCTTCACATAAAAAGTACAAAGAAGCAAGCTGTGAAACTTCTTTCTGTTCTGTGCATTCAACTAACAGAGCTGAAGCCTACTTTTGATAGAGCAGTTCTGAAACACTCTTTCTGTATAAACTGCAAGTGGACAATCAGAGCGATAAGGGGCCAAGAGTGGAAAAAGGAATATCTTCAAATAAAAACTACACGGAAGCATTCTGTGAAACTTCTTTCTATTCTGTGCATTCAACTAACAGATTTGAACCTTACTATTGATTGAGCAGTTCTGAAACACTCTTTCTTTTCGAAACTGCAAGTGGAAAGGCCGAGCGTTAAGGGTCCAATCGTGGAAAAAGGAATATCTTCAAATAAAAACTACAAAGAAGCATTCTGTGAAACTTTATTCTCTTCTGTGCATTCAACTAATAGAGTTGAAGCATATTTTTGATTGAGCAGTTCTGAAACACTCTTTCTGTAGAAACTGAAAGTGGACATTGAGAGCGCTAAGGGGCCTATAGTGGAAAAAGGAATATGTTCAAACAAAAACTACACAGAAGCATTCAGTGAAACTTCTTTCTGTTTTGTGCATTCAACTAACAGAGTTGAAGCCTAATTTTGAGGGAGCAGTTCTGAAAAACTCTTTCGGTAGAAACTGCAAGTGATTATACCGAGCGCTAAGGGGCCTATAGTGAAAAAAGGAGTATCTTCAAATAAAAACTACACGGAAGCATTCTGCGAAACTTCTCTCTGTTCTGTGCATTCAACTAGCAGAGTTGAACCTTACTTTTGATTGAGCAGTTCTGAAACCCTCTTTCTGTAGAAACTGCAAGTGGACACACGGAGACCTTTGGGGCCTGCAGCGGAAAAAGGAATATCTTCAAATAATATCTACACAGAAGCATTCTGTGAAACTTCTTTCAGTTCTGTGCATTCAACTAACAGAGTTGAACCATATTTTTCATTGAGCAGTTCTGAAACACTCTTTCTGTAGAAACTGAAATTGGACATTCAGAGCGCTAAGAGGCCTATAGTGTAAAAACGAGTATGTTCAAATAAAAACTACACAGAATCATTCAGTGAAACATCTTTCTGTTCTGTGCATTCTACTGAGTTGAAGCTTACTTTTGATAGAGCAGTTCTAAAACACTCTTTCTATAGAAAGTGCAAGTGATTCTTCTGAGCGCAAAGGGGCCTAGAGTGGAAAAAGGAATATCTTCAAATAAAAGCTACACAGAAGCACTCTGCGAAACTTCTTTCTGTTCTGTGCATTCAAGTAGCAGAGTTGAACCTACTTTTGATTGAGCACTTCTGAAACCCTCTTTCTGTAAAAACTGCAAGTGGAGATTCGGAGCGCATTCTGGCCCATAGTGGAAAAAGGAATATCTTCAAATAAAATCTACACAGAAGCATTCTGTGAAACTTCTTTCTGTTCTGTGCATTCAACTAACAGAGTAGCGTCTAACTTTTGATAGAGCAGTTCTGAAACACTCTTTCTGTAGAAACTGCAAGTGGATATTCATAGCGCTAAGGGGCCTATAGGGGAAAAAGATATATCTTCAAATAAAAACTACACGGAAGCATTCTGCGTAACTTCTTTTTGTTCTGCACATTCAACTAACAGAGTTGAACATTACTTTTGTTAGAGTAGTTCTGAAACACTCTTTCTGTATAAACTGCAAGTGGACATTCAGAGCGATAACGGGCCAAAAGTGGAAAAAGGAATATCTCCAAATAAAAACTACACGGAAGCATTCTGTGAAACTTCTTTCCATTCTGTGCATTCAACTAACAGAGTTGAACCTTACTATTGATTGAGCAGTTCTGAAAAACTCTTTCGGTAGAAACTGCAAGTGGACAGGCGGAGCGCTAAGGGGCCTATAGTGGAAAGGGAATATCTTCAAATAAAAACTACACGGAAGCATTCTGCGAAACTTCTTTCTTTTCTGTGCATTCAACTAACAGAGTGGAAACTCACTTTTGATTGAGCAGTTTTGAAACACTTTTTCTGTAGAAATTGCAAGTGAACATTTGGAGCGAAAAGGGGCCTATAGTGGAAAGAGGAATATCTTCAAATAAATACTACACAGAAGCATTCTGTGAAACTTCTTTCTGTTCTGTGCATTCAACTAACGGAGTTGAACCTTACTATAGATTGAGCAGTTCTGAAACACTCTTTCTTTAAAAACTGCCAGTGGACAGGCGGAGCGCTAAGGGGCCTATGGTGGAAAAAGGAATATCTTCAAATAAAAACTACACAGAAGCATTCTGTGAAACTTTGTTCTGTGCATTCAGCTAATAAGAGTTGAACCATATTTTTGATTGAGCAGTTCTGAGACACTCTTTCTGTAGAAACTGATAGTGGACATTCAGAGCGCTAAGGGGCCTATAGTGGAAAAAGGAATATCTTCAAATAAAAACTACACAGAAGCATTCTGTGAAACTTCTTTCAGTTCTCTGCATTCAAACAACAGAGTTGACGCTTTCTTTTGATTCAGCAGTTCTTAAACACTCTTTCTGTAGAAACTGCAAGTGGACATTCCGAGCCCTAAGAGGCCTACAGTGGAAAAAGGAATATCTTCAAATAAAAAATACACAGAAGCTTTCTGCGAAACTTCCTTCAGTTCTGTGCATTCAACTAACAGAGTTGAACCTTATTTTTGAGCAGTTCTGAAACCCTTTTTCTGTAGAAACTGCAATTGGACATTCGGAGTGAAAAGGGGCCAATGGTGGAAAAAAAATATCTTCACATAAAAAGTACAAAGAAGCAAGCTGTGAAACTTCTTTCTGTTCTGTGCATTCAACTAACAGAGCTGAAGCCTACTTTTGATAGAGCAGTTCTGAAACACTCTTTCTGTATAAACTGCAAGTGGACAATCAGAGCGATAAGGGGCCAAGAGTGGAAAAAGGAATATCTTCAAATAAAAACTACACGGAAGCATTCTGTGAAACTTCTTTCTATTCTGTGCATTCAACTAACAGATTTGAACCTTACTATTGATTGAGCAGTTCTGAAACACTCTTTCTTTTCGAAACTGCAAGTGGAAAGGCCGAGCGTTAAGGGTCCAATCGTGGAAAAAGGAATATCTTCAAATAAAAACTACAAAGAAGCATTCTGTGAAACTTTATTCTCTTCTGTGCATTCAACTAATAGAGTTGAAGCATATTTTTGATTGAGCAGTTCTGAAACACTCTTTCTGTAGAAACTGAAAGTGGACATTGAGAGCGCTAAGGGGCCTATAGTGGAAAAAGGAATATGTTCAAACAAAAACTACACAGAAGCATTCAGTGAAACTTCTTTCTGTTTTGTGCATTCAACTAACAGAGTTGAAGCCTAATTTTGAGGGAGCAGTTCTGAAAAACTCTTTCGGTAGAAACTGCAAGTGATTATACCGAGCGCTAAGGGGCCTATAGTGAAAAAAGGAGTATCTTCAAATAAAAACTACACGGAAGCATTCTGCGAAACTTCTCTCTGTTCTGTGCATTCAACTAGCAGAGTTGAACCTTACTTTTGATTGAGCAGTTCTGAAACCCTCTTTCTGTAGAAACTGCAAGTGGACACACGGAGACCTTTGGGGCCTGCAGCGGAAAAAGGAATATCTTCAAATAATATCTACACAGAAGCATTCTGTGAAACTTCTTTCAGTTCTGTGCATTCAACTAACAGAGTTGAACCATATTTTTCATTGAGCAGTTCTGAAACACTCTTTCTGTAGAAACTGAAATTGGACATTCAGAGCGCTAAGAGGCCTATAGTGTAAAAACGAGTATGTTCAAATAAAAACTACACAGAATCATTCAGTGAAACATCTTTCTGTTCTGTGCATTCTACTGAGTTGAAGCTTACTTTTGATAGAGCAGTTCTAAAACACTCTTTCTATAGAAAGTGCAAGTGATTCTTCTGAGCGCAAAGGGGCCTAGAGTGGAAAAAGGAATATCTTCAAATAAAAGCTACACAGAAGCACTCTGCGAAACTTCTTTCTGTTCTGTGCATTCAAGTAGCAGAGTTGAACCTACTTTTGATTGAGCACTTCTGAAACCCTCTTTCTGTAAAAACTGCAAGTGGAGATTCGGAGCGCATTCTGGCCCATAGTGGAAAAAGGAATATCTTCAAATAAAATCTACACAGAAGCATTCTGTGAAACTTCTTTCTGTTCTGTGCATTCAACTAACAGAGTAGCGTCTAACTTTTGATAGAGCAGTTCTGAAACACTCTTTCTGTAGAAACTGCAAGTGGATATTCATAGCGCTAAGGGGCCTATAGGGGAAAAAGATATATCTTCAAATAAAAACTACACGGAAGCATTCTGCGTAACTTCTTTTTGTTCTGCACATTCAACTAACAGAGTTGAACATTACTTTTGTTAGAGTAGTTCTGAAACACTCTTTCTGTATAAACTGCAAGTGGACATTCAGAGCGATAACGGGCCAAAAGTGGAAAAAGGAATATCTCCAAATAAAAACTACACGGAAGCATTCTGTGAAACTTCTTTCCATTCTGTGCATTCAACTAACAGAGTTGAACCTTACTATTGATTGAGCAGTTCTGAAAAACTCTTTCGGTAGAAACTGCAAGTGGACAGGCGGAGCGCTAAGGGGCCTATAGTGGAAAGGGAATATCTTCAAATAAAAACTACACGGAAGCATTCTGCGAAACTTCTTTCTTTTCTGTGCATTCAACTAACAGAGTGGAAACTCACTTTTGATTGAGCAGTTTTGAAACACTTTTTCTGTAGAAATTGCAAGTGAACATTTGGAGCGAAAAGGGGCCTATAGTGGAAAGAGGAATATCTTCAAATAAATACTACACAGAAGCATTCTGTGAAACTTCTTTCTGTTCTGTGCATTCAACTAACGGAGTTGAACCTTACTATAGATTGAGCAGTTCTGAAACACTCTTTCTTTAAAAACTGCCAGTGGACAGGCGGAGCGCTAAGGGGCCTATGGTGGAAAAAGGAATATCTTCAAATAAAAACTACACAGAAGCATTCTGTGAAACTTTGTTCTGTGCATTCAGCTAATAAGAGTTGAACCATATTTTTGATTGAGCAGTTCTGAGACACTCTTTCTGTAGAAACTGATAGTGGACATTCAGAGCGCTAAGGGGCCTATAGTGGAAAAAGGAATATCTTCAAATAAAAACTACACAGAAGCATTCTGTGAAACTTCTTTCAGTTCTCTGCATTCAAACAACAGAGTTGACGCTTTCTTTTGATTCAGCAGTTCTTAAACACTCTTTCTGTAGAAACTGCAAGTGGACATTCCGAGCCCTAAGAGGCCTACAGTGGAAAAAGGAATATCTTCAAATAAAAAATACACAGAAGCTTTCTGCGAAACTTCCTTCAGTTCTGTGCATTCAACTAACAGAGTTGAACCTTATTTTTGAGCAGTTCTGAAACCCTTTTTCTGTAGAAACTGCAATTGGACATTCGGAGTGAAAAGGGGCCAATGGTGGAAAAAAAATATCTTCACATAAAAAGTACAAAGAAGCAAGCTGTGAAACTTCTTTCTGTTCTGTGCATTCAACTAACAGAGCTGAAGCCTACTTTTGATAGAGCAGTTCTGAAACACTCTTTCTGTATAAACTGCAAGTGGACAATCAGAGCGATAAGGGGCCAAGAGTGGAAAAAGGAATATCTTCAAATAAAAACTACACGGAAGCATTCTGTGAAACTTCTTTCTATTCTGTGCATTCAACTAACAGATTTGAACCTTACTATTGATTGAGCAGTTCTGAAACACTCTTTCTTTTCGAAACTGCAAGTGGAAAGGCCGAGCGTTAAGGGTCCAATCGTGGAAAAAGGAATATCTTCAAATAAAAACTACAAAGAAGCATTCTGTGAAACTTTATTCTCTTCTGTGCATTCAACTAATAGAGTTGAAGCATATTTTTGATTGAGCAGTTCTGAAACACTCTTTCTGTAGAAACTGAAAGTGGACATTGAGAGCGCTAAGGGGCCTATAGTGGAAAAAGGAATATGTTCAAACAAAAACTACACAGAAGCATTCAGTGAAACTTCTTTCTGTTTTGTGCATTCAACTAACAGAGTTGAAGCCTAATTTTGAGGGAGCAGTTCTGAAAAACTCTTTCGGTAGAAACTGCAAGTGATTATACCGAGCGCTAAGGGGCCTATAGTGAAAAAAGGAGTATCTTCAAATAAAAACTACACGGAAGCATTCTGCGAAACTTCTCTCTGTTCTGTGCATTCAACTAGCAGAGTTGAACCTTACTTTTGATTGAGCAGTTCTGAAACCCTCTTTCTGTAGAAACTGCAAGTGGACACACGGAGACCTTTGGGGCCTGCAGCGGAAAAAGGAATATCTTCAAATAATATCTACACAGAAGCATTCTGTGAAACTTCTTTCAGTTCTGTGCATTCAACTAACAGAGTTGAACCATATTTTTCATTGAGCAGTTCTGAAACACTCTTTCTGTAGAAACTGAAATTGGACATTCAGAGCGCTAAGAGGCCTATAGTGTAAAAACGAGTATGTTCAAATAAAAACTACACAGAATCATTCAGTGAAACATCTTTCTGTTCTGTGCATTCTACTGAGTTGAAGCTTACTTTTGATAGAGCAGTTCTAAAACACTCTTTCTATAGAAAGTGCAAGTGATTCTTCTGAGCGCAAAGGGGCCTAGAGTGGAAAAAGGAATATCTTCAAATAAAAGCTACACAGAAGCACTCTGCGAAACTTCTTTCTGTTCTGTGCATTCAAGTAGCAGAGTTGAACCTACTTTTGATTGAGCACTTCTGAAACCCTCTTTCTGTAAAAACTGCAAGTGGAGATTCGGAGCGCATTCTGGCCCATAGTGGAAAAAGGAATATCTTCAAATAAAATCTACACAGAAGCATTCTGTGAAACTTCTTTCTGTTCTGTGCATTCAACTAACAGAGTAGCGTCTAACTTTTGATAGAGCAGTTCTGAAACACTCTTTCTGTAGAAACTGCAAGTGGATATTCATAGCGCTAAGGGGCCTATAGGGGAAAAAGATATATCTTCAAATAAAAACTACACGGAAGCATTCTGCGTAACTTCTTTTTGTTCTGCACATTCAACTAACAGAGTTGAACATTACTTTTGTTAGAGTAGTTCTGAAACACTCTTTCTGTATAAACTGCAAGTGGACATTCAGAGCGATAACGGGCCAAAAGTGGAAAAAGGAATATCTCCAAATAAAAACTACACGGAAGCATTCTGTGAAACTTCTTTCCATTCTGTGCATTCAACTAACAGAGTTGAACCTTACTATTGATTGAGCAGTTCTGAAAAACTCTTTCGGTAGAAACTGCAAGTGGACAGGCGGAGCGCTAAGGGGCCTATAGTGGAAAGGGAATATCTTCAAATAAAAACTACACGGAAGCATTCTGCGAAACTTCTTTCTTTTCTGTGCATTCAACTAACAGAGTGGAAACTCACTTTTGATTGAGCAGTTTTGAAACACTTTTTCTGTAGAAATTGCAAGTGAACATTTGGAGCGAAAAGGGGCCTATAGTGGAAAGAGGAATATCTTCAAATAAATACTACACAGAAGCATTCTGTGAAACTTCTTTCTGTTCTGTGCATTCAACTAACGGAGTTGAACCTTACTATAGATTGAGCAGTTCTGAAACACTCTTTCTTTAAAAACTGCCAGTGGACAGGCGGAGCGCTAAGGGGCCTATGGTGGAAAAAGGAATATCTTCAAATAAAAACTACACAGAAGCATTCTGTGAAACTTCTTTCAGTTCTCTGCATTCAAACAACAGAGTTGACGCTTTCTTTTGATTCAGCAGTTCTTAAACACTCTTTCTGTAGAAACTGCAAGTGGACATTCCGAGCCCTAAGAGGCCTACAGTGGAAAAAGGAATATCTTCAAATAAAAAATACACAGAAGCTTTCTGCGAAACTTCCTTCAGTTCTGTGCATTCAACTAACAAGAGTTGAACCTTATTTTTGAGCAGTTCTGAAACCCTTTTTCTGTAGAAACTGCAATTGGACATTCGGAGTGAAAAGGGGCCAATGGTGGAAAAAAAATATCTTCACATAAAAAGTACAAAGAAGCAAGCTGTGAAACTTCTTTCTGTTCTGTGCATTCAACTAACAGAGCTGAAGCCTACTTTTGATAGAGCAGTTCTGAAACACTCTTTCTGTATAAACTGCAAGTGGACAATCAGAGCGATAAGGGGCCAAGAGTGGAAAAAGGAATATCTTCAAATAAAAACTACACGGAAGCATTCTGTGAAACTTCTTTCTATTCTGTGCATTCAACTAACAGATTTGAACCTTACTATTGATTGAGCAGTTCTGAAACACTCTTTCTTTTCGAAACTGCAAGTGGAAAGGCCGAGCGTTAAGGGTCCAATCGTGGAAAAAGGAATATCTTCAAATAAAAACTACAAAGAAGCATTCTGTGAAACTTTATTCTCTTCTGTGCATTCAACTAATAGAGTTGAAGCATATTTTTGATTGAGCAGTTCTGAAACACTCTTTCTGTAGAAACTGAAAGTGGACATTGAGAGCGCTAAGGGGCCTATAGTGGAAAAAGGAATATGTTCAAACAAAAACTACACAGAAGCATTCAGTGAAACTTCTTTCTGTTTTGTGCATTCAACTAACAGAGTTGAAGCCTAATTTTGAGGGAGCAGTTCTGAAAAACTCTTTCGGTAGAAACTGCAAGTGATTATACCGAGCGCTAAGGGGCCTATAGTGAAAAAAGGAGTATCTTCAAATAAAAACTACACGGAAGCATTCTGCGAAACTTCTCTCTGTTCTGTGCATTCAACTAGCAGAGTTGAACCTTACTTTTGATTGAGCAGTTCTGAAACCCTCTTTCTGTAGAAACTGCAAGTGGACACACGGAGACCTTTGGGGCCTGCAGCGGAAAAAGGAATATCTTCAAATAATATCTACACAGAAGCATTCTGTGAAACTTCTTTCAGTTCTGTGCATTCAACTAACAGAGTTGAACCATATTTTTCATTGAGCAGTTCTGAAACACTCTTTCTGTAGAAACTGAAATTGGACATTCAGAGCGCTAAGAGGCCTATAGTGTAAAAACGAGTATGTTCAAATAAAAACTACACAGAATCATTCAGTGAAACATCTTTCTGTTCTGTGCATTCTACTGAGTTGAAGCTTACTTTTGATAGAGCAGTTCTAAAACACTCTTTCTATAGAAAGTGCAAGTGATTCTTCTGAGCGCAAAGGGGCCTAGAGTGGAAAAAGGAATATCTTCAAATAAAAGCTACACAGAAGCACTCTGCGAAACTTCTTTCTGTTCTGTGCATTCAAGTAGCAGAGTTGAACCTACTTTTGATTGAGCACTTCTGAAACCCTCTTTCTGTAAAAACTGCAAGTGGAGATTCGGAGCGCATTCTGGCCCATAGTGGAAAAAGGAATATCTTCAAATAAAATCTACACAGAAGCATTCTGTGAAACTTCTTTCTGTTCTGTGCATTCAACTAACAGAGTAGCGTCTAACTTTTGATAGAGCAGTTCTGAAACACTCTTTCTGTAGAAACTGCAAGTGGATATTCATAGCGCTAAGGGGCCTATAGGGGAAAAAGATATATCTTCAAATAAAAACTACACGGAAGCATTCTGCGTAACTTCTTTTTGTTCTGCACATTCAACTAACAGAGTTGAACATTACTTTTGTTAGAGTAGTTCTGAAACACTCTTTCTGTATAAACTGCAAGTGGACATTCAGAGCGATAACGGGCCAAAAGTGGAAAAAGGAATATCTCCAAATAAAAACTACACGGAAGCATTCTGTGAAACTTCTTTCCATTCTGTGCATTCAACTAACAGAGTTGAACCTTACTATTGATTGAGCAGTTCTGAAAAACTCTTTCGGTAGAAACTGCAAGTGGACAGGCGGAGCGCTAAGGGGCCTATAGTGGAAAGGGAATATCTTCAAATAAAAACTACACGGAAGCATTCTGCGAAACTTCTTTCTTTTCTGTGCATTCAACTAACAGAGTGGAAACTCACTTTTGATTGAGCAGTTTTGAAACACTTTTTCTGTAGAAATTGCAAGTGAACATTTGGAGCGAAAAGGGGCCTATAGTGGAAAGAGGAATATCTTCAAATAAATACTACACAGAAGCATTCTGTGAAACTTCTTTCTGTTCTGTGCATTCAACTAACGGAGTTGAACCTTACTATAGATTGAGCAGTTCTGAAACACTCTTTCTTTAAAAACTGCCAGTGGACAGGCGGAGCGCTAAGGGGCCTATGGTGGAAAAAGGAATATCTTCAAATAAAAACTACACAGAAGCATTCTGTGAAACTTTGTTCTGTGCATTCAGCTAATAAGAGTTGAACCATATTTTTGATTGAGCAGTTCTGAGACACTCTTTCTGTAGAAACTGATAGTGGACATTCAGAGCGCTAAGGGGCCTATAGTGGAAAAAGGAATATCTTCAAATAAAAACTACACAGAAGCATTCTGTGAAACTTCTTTCAGTTCTCTGCATTCAAACAACAGAGTTGACGCTTTCTTTTGATTCAGCAGTTCTTAAACACTCTTTCTGTAGAAACTGCAAGTGGACATTCCGAGCCCTAAGAGGCCTACAGTGGAAAAAGGAATATCTTCAAATAAAAAATACACAGAAGCTTTCTGCGAAACTTCCTTCAGTTCTGTGCATTCAACTAACAGAGTTGAACCTTATTTTTGAGCAGTTCTGAAACCCTTTTTCTGTAGAAACTGCAATTGGACATTCGGAGTGAAAAGGGGCCAATGGTGGAAAAAAAATATCTTCACATAAAAAGTACAAAGAAGCAAGCTGTGAAACTTCTTTCTGTTCTGTGCATTCAACTAACAGAGCTGAAGCCTACTTTTGATAGAGCAGTTCTGAAACACTCTTTCTGTATAAACTGCAAGTGGACAATCAGAGCGATAAGGGGCCAAGAGTGGAAAAAGGAATATCTTCAAATAAAAACTACACGGAAGCATTCTGTGAAACTTCTTTCTATTCTGTGCATTCAACTAACAGATTTGAACCTTACTATTGATTGAGCAGTTCTGAAACACTCTTTCTTTTCGAAACTGCAAGTGGAAAGGCCGAGCGTTAAGGGTCCAATCGTGGAAAAAGGAATATCTTCAAATAAAAACTACAAAGAAGCATTCTGTGAAACTTTATTCTCTTCTGTGCATTCAACTAATAGAGTTGAAGCATATTTTTGATTGAGCAGTTCTGAAACACTCTTTCTGTAGAAACTGAAAGTGGACATTGAGAGCGCTAAGGGGCCTATAGTGGAAAAAGGAATATGTTCAAACAAAAACTACACAGAAGCATTCAGTGAAACTTCTTTCTGTTTTGTGCATTCAACTAACAGAGTTGAAGCCTAATTTTGAGGGAGCAGTTCTGAAAAACTCTTTCGGTAGAAACTGCAAGTGATTATACCGAGCGCTAAGGGGCCTATAGTGAAAAAAGGAGTATCTTCAAATAAAAACTACACGGAAGCATTCTGCGAAACTTCTCTCTGTTCTGTGCATTCAACTAGCAGAGTTGAACCTTACTTTTGATTGAGCAGTTCTGAAACCCTCTTTCTGTAGAAACTGCAAGTGGACACACGGAGACCTTTGGGGCCTGCAGCGGAAAAAGGAATATCTTCAAATAATATCTACACAGAAGCATTCTGTGAAACTTCTTTCAGTTCTGTGCATTCAACTAACAGAGTTGAACCATATTTTTCATTGAGCAGTTCTGAAACACTCTTTCTGTAGAAACTGAAATTGGACATTCAGAGCGCTAAGAGGCCTATAGTGTAAAAACGAGTATGTTCAAATAAAAACTACACAGAATCATTCAGTGAAACATCTTTCTGTTCTGTGCATTCTACTGAGTTGAAGCTTACTTTTGATAGAGCAGTTCTAAAACACTCTTTCTATAGAAAGTGCAAGTGATTCTTCTGAGCGCAAAGGGGCCTAGAGTGGAAAAAGGAATATCTTCAAATAAAAGCTACACAGAAGCACTCTGCGAAACTTCTTTCTGTTCTGTGCATTCAAGTAGCAGAGTTGAACCTACTTTTGATTGAGCACTTCTGAAACCCTCTTTCTGTAAAAACTGCAAGTGGAGATTCGGAGCGCATTCTGGCCCATAGTGGAAAAAGGAATATCTTCAAATAAAATCTACACAGAAGCATTCTGTGAAACTTCTTTCTGTTCTGTGCATTCAACTAACAGAGTAGCGTCTAACTTTTGATAGAGCAGTTCTGAAACACTCTTTCTGTAGAAACTGCAAGTGGATATTCATAGCGCTAAGGGGCCTATAGGGGAAAAAGATATATCTTCAAATAAAAACTACACGGAAGCATTCTGCGTAACTTCTTTTTGTTCTGCACATTCAACTAACAGAGTTGAACATTACTTTTGTTAGAGTAGTTCTGAAACACTCTTTCTGTATAAACTGCAAGTGGACATTCAGAGCGATAACGGGCCAAAAGTGGAAAAAGGAATATCTCCAAATAAAAACTACACGGAAGCATTCTGTGAAACTTCTTTCCATTCTGTGCATTCAACTAACAGAGTTGAACCTTACTATTGATTGAGCAGTTCTGAAAAACTCTTTCGGTAGAAACTGCAAGTGGACAGGCGGAGCGCTAAGGGGCCTATAGTGGAAAGGGAATATCTTCAAATAAAAACTACACGGAAGCATTCTGCGAAACTTCTTTCTTTTCTGTGCATTCAACTAACAGAGTGGAAACTCACTTTTGATTGAGCAGTTTTGAAACACTTTT
>NW_022097378.1:0-25356 GCF_006542625.1 Nomascus leucogenys
TAGTTGAATGCACAAAACAGAAAGAAGTTTCACTGAATGCTTCTGTGTAGTTTTTGTTTGAACATATTCCTTTTTCCACTATAGGCCCCTTAGCGCTCTCAATGTCCACTTTCAGTTTCTACAGAAAGAGTGTTTCAGAACTGCTCAATCAAAAATATGCTTCAACTCTATTAGTTGAATGCACAGAAGAGAATAAAGTTTCACAGAATGCTTCTTTGTAGTTTTTATTTGAAGATATTCCTTTTTCCACGATTGGACCCTTAACGCTCGGCCTTTCCACTTGCAGTTTCGAAAAGAAAGAGTGTTTCAGAACTGCTCAATCAATAGTAAGGTTCAAATCTGTTAGTTGAATGCACAGAATAGAAAGAAGTTTCACAGAATGCTTCCGTGTAGTTTTTATTTGAAGATATTCCTTTTTCCACTATTGGCCCCTTTGAACTCCTAATGTCCACTTGCAGTTTCTACAGAAAAAGTGTTTCAGAACTGTTCAATCAAAAGTAAGCTTCAACTCTGTTAGCTGAATGCACAAAACAGAAAGAACTTTCGCAGAATGTTTCTGTGTAGTTTTTATTTGAAGATATTCCTTTTTCCTCCATTGGCCCCTTAGCGCTCCAAGTGTCCACTTGCAGTTTCCACAGAAAGACTGTTTCAGAACTGCTCAAACAAAAGTAAGGTTCAACTCTGTTAGTTCAATGCACAGAAGGGAAAGAAGTTTTGCAGAATGCTTCTGTGTAGTTTTTATTTGTAGATATTCCTTTTTCCTCTATAGGCCCCTTAGCGCTCCGCATGTCCACTTGCAGTTTCTACAGAAAGAGTGTTTCAGAACTGCTGTATCAAAAGTATGCTTCAACCATGTTAGTTGAATTCACAGAACAGAAAGAAGTTTTGCAAAATGCTTCCGTTTAGTTTTTACTTGAAGATATTCCTTTTTCCAATATAGGCCCCTTAGGGCTCCGAATGTCCACTTGCAGTTTCAACAGAAAGAGTGTTTAAGAACTGCTGAATCAAAAGTAAGCGTCAACTCTGTTATTTGAATGCACATAAGAGAAAGAAGTTTCACAGAATGCTTCTGTGTAGTTTATGTTTGAACATATTCCTTTTACCACTACAGGCCCCTTAGCGCTCTGAATGTCCACTTGCAGTTTCTAGAGAAAGAGGGTTTCAGAACTGCTCAATGAAAAGTAATGTTCAACTCTGTTTGTCTGTGCATTCAACTAACAGAGTTGAACACTACTTTTCATTGAGCAGTTCTGAAACCCTCCTGTAGAAACGGCAAGTTGACATTCAGAGCACTATGGGGCCTAGAGTGGAAAAAGGAATATCTTCAAATAAAAACTACACAGAAGCATTCTGCGAAACTTCTTTCTGTTCTGCGCATTCAGCTAACAAAGAAGTTTCGCAGAATGTGTCTGTGTAGTTTTTATATGAAGATATGCCTTTTTCCTCTATAGGCACCTTATTGCTCAGAATATCCACTTGCTATTTCTAGAGAAAGAGTGTTTCAGAACTGCTCAATCAAAAGCAAGCTTCAAATCTGTTAGTTGAATGCACAGAAAAGAAAGAAGTTTCACAGAATGCTTCTGTGTAGTTTTTATTTGAAGATAGTCCTTTTTCCACCGTAGGCCCCTTATAGTTCGGAATGTCCCCTTGCAGATTCTACAGAAAGAGTGTTTCAGAACTGCTCTATCAAAAATGAGGTTCAACTCTGTTAGTTGAGTGCACAGAAAGAAAGAAGTTTCGCAGAATGCTTCTGTGTAGTTTTTATTTGAAGATATTCCTTTTTCCACTACAGGTCCCTTAGCGCTCCGAATATCCACCTGCAGTTTCTACAGAGTGTTTCAAAACAGCTCAATGAAAAGTAAGCTTCAACTCTGTTAGTTGAATGCACTGAATAGAAAGAAGTTTCGCAGAATGCTTCTGTGTAGTTTTTATTTGAAGATATTCCTTTTTTCACTATAGCCCCCTTAGCGCTCCAAATATCCACTTGCAGTTTCTACAAGAAGAGTGTTTCATAACTGGTCAATCAAATGTAAGCTTCAACTCTGTTAGTTGAATGCAGAGAACATAAAGCAGTTTCGTAGAATGCTTCCGTGCAGATTTATTTGAAGATATTCCTTTTTCCACTGTAGGCTCCTAAGCCCTCTGAATGTCCACTTGCAGTTTCTACAGAAAGAGTGTTTCAGGACTGCTCAATCAAAAGTGAGGTTCAACTCTGTTAGTTGAATGCACAGAACAGAAAGTATATTAACAGAATGCTTCTGTGTAGTTTTTATTTGAAGATACACCTTTTTCCCCCATAGGCCCCGTAGCGCCCAGAATGTCCACTTGTAGTTTCTACAAGAAGAATGTTTCTGAACTGCTCTTTCAAATGTAAGCTTCAACTCTGTTAGTAGAATGCACGGAACACAAAGAAGTTTCGCAGAATGCTTCCATATAGTTTTTATTTGGATATTCCTTTTTCCACTATAGGCCCCTTAGCCCTCTTAACGTCCACTTACGGTTTCTACAGAAAGAGTGTTTCAGGACTGCTCAATCAACAGTAAGGTTCAAGTCTGTTAGTTGAATGCACAGAACAGAAAGAAGTTTCACAGAATGCTTCTGTGTAGTTTTTATTTGAAGATATTCCTTTTTCCACTATAGGCCCCTAATCGCCCCGGATGTCCACTTGCAGTTTCTACAGAAAGAGTGTTTCAGAACTGCTCAATGAAAAGTAAGCTTCAACTCTGTTAGTTGAATGTAGAGGACAGAAAGGATTTTCGCAGAATGCTTCTGTGTAGTTTTTATTTGAAGATATTCCTTTTTCCACTATAGGCCCCTTATCGCTCTGAATGTCCACTTGCAGATTATACAGAAAGAGTGTTTCAAAACTGCTCAATCAAAAGCAACGTTAAACTCTGTTATTTGAATGCACAGATCAGAAAGAAGTTTCACAGAATGCTTCCTTGTAGTTTTTAGGGGAAAATATTTCTTTTTTCACCATAGGCCTCAATGTCCTCCAAATGTCCACTTGCAGATTCTACAAAAAGAGTGTTTCAAAACTGCTCAATCAAAAGTAAGGTTCAACTCTGCTAGTTGAATGCACAGAACAGAAAGAAGTTTCGCAGAATGCTTCTGTGTAGTATTTATTTGAAGATATTCCTTTTTCCTCTTTAGGCCCCTTAGTGCTCAGAATGTCCACTTGCAGTTTCTACAGAAAGGGTGTTTCAGAGCTTCTCAATAAAAAGTAACGTTCAACTCTGTTAGTTGAATGCAGACAACAGAAAGAAGTTTCGCAGAATGCTTCTGTGTACTTTTTATTTGAAGATATTTCTTTTTCCACCATAGGCCCCTTTTCACTCGGAATGTCCACTAGCAGTTTCTACACAAAAAGTTTTCAGAACTGCTCAATCAAAAATAAGGTTCAGCTGTTTGTTGAATGCACAGAACTGAAAGAAGTTTTGCAGAATGCTTCTGTGTAGTTTTTATTTGAAGATATTCCTTTTTCCACTATAGGACCCTAAGCGCTCCGAATGTCCACTTACAGTTTCTACAGAAAGTGGGTTTCAGAAGTGCTCAATCAAAAGTAAGGTTCAACTCTGCAACTTGAATGCACAGAATGGAAAGAAGTTTCACAGAATGCTTCCGTGTAGTTTTTATTTGGAGATATTCCTTTTTCCACTATTGGCCCTTATCGCTCTGAATGTCCACTTGCAGTTTTACAGAAAGAGTGTTTCAGAACTACTCTAACAAAAGTAAGTTCAACTCTGTTAGTTGAATGTGCAGAACAAAAAGAAGTTACGCAGAATGCTTCCGTGTAGTTTTTATTTGAAGATATATCTTTTTCCACTATAGGCCCCTTAGCGCTCTGAATATCCACTTGCAGTTTCTACAGAAAGAGTGTTTCAGAACTGCTCTATCAAAAGTAAGCTACTCTGTTAGTTGAATGCACAGAACAGAAAGAAGTTTCACAGAATGCTTCTGTGTAGATTTTATTTGAAGATATTCTTTTTCCACTATGGCCAGAAGCGCTCGAATCTCCACTTGCAGTTTTACAGAAAGAGGTTTCAGAATCTCTCAAAAGTAGTTCACTTGAATGCAAAAAAAAGAAGTTCGCAGATGCTTCGTGTAGTTTTATTTGAAATATTTTTTCCCTATAGCCCTTGGCTAGAATCACTTGCAGTTTCTACAGAAAGAGTGTTTCAGAACTGCTCTATCAAAAGTAAGCTACTCTGTATTGAATGCACAGAACAGAAAGAAGTTTCACAGAATGCTTCTGTGTAGTTTTATTTGAAATATTCTTTTTCCACTATGGCCAGCGCTCGAATTCCATTCAGTTTTACAGAAAGAGGTTTCAGAATGCTCAATCAAAAGTAGGTTCAACTCTGCTACTTGAATGCACAGAACAGAAAGAAGTTTCGCAGATGCTTCTGTGTAGTTTTATTTGAAGATATTCCTTTTTCCACTCTAGGCCCCTTTGCGCTCAGAAGAATCACTTGCACTTTCTATAGAAAGAGTGTTTAGAACTGCTCATCAAAAGTAAGCTTCAACTCAGTAGAATGCACAGAACAGAAAGATGTTTCACTGAATGATTCTGTGTAGTTTTTATTTGAACATACTCGTTTTTACACTATAGGCCCTTAGCGCTCTGAATGTCCATTTCAGTTTCTACAGAAAGAGTGTTTCAGAACTGCTCAATAAAATAGGTTCAACTCTGTTAGTTGAATGCACAGAACGAAAGAAGTTTCACAGAATGCTTCTGTGTAGATATTATTTGAAGATATTCCTTTTTCCGCTGCAGGCCCCAAAGGTCTCCGGTGTCCACTTGCAGTTTCTACAGAAAGAGGTTTCAGAACTGCTCAATCAAAAGTAAGGTTCAACTCTGCTAGTTGAATGCACAGAACAGAAAGAAGTTTCGCAGAATGCTTCCGTGTAGTTTTTATTTGAAGATAATCCTTTTTTCACTATAGGCCCCTTAGCGCTCGTATAATCACTTGCAGTTTCTACCGAAAGAGTTTTTCAGAACTGCTCCCTCAAAATTAGGCTTCAACTCTGTTAGTTGAATGCACAAAACAGAAAGAAGTTTCACTGAATGCTTCTGTGTAGTTTTTGTTTGAACATATTCCTTTTTCCACTATAGGCCCCTTAGCGCTCTCAATGTCCACTTTCAGTTTCTACAGAAAGAGTGTTTCAGAACTGCTCAATCAAAAATATGCTTCAACTCTATTAGTTGAATGCACAGAAGAGAATAAAGTTTCACAGAATGCTTCTTTGTAGTTTTTATTTGAAGATATTCCTTTTTCCACGATTGGACCCTTAACGCTCGGCCTTTCCACTTGCAGTTTCGAAAAGAAAGAGTGTTTCAGAACTGCTCAATCAATAGTAAGGTTCAAATCTGTTAGTTGAATGCACAGAATAGAAAGAAGTTTCACAGAATGCTTCCGTGTAGTTTTTATTTGAAGATATTCCTTTTTCCACTCTTGGCCCCTTATCGCTCTGATTGTCCACTTGCAGTTTATACAGAAAGAGTGTTTCAGAACTGCTCTATCAAAAGTAGGCTTCAGCTCTGTTAGTTGAATGCACAGAACAGAAAGAAGTTTCACAGCTTGCTTCTTTGTACTTTTTATGTGAAGATATTTTTTTTCCACCATTGGCCCCTTTTCGCTCCGAATGTCCAATTGCAGTTTCTACAGAAAAAGGGTTTCAGAACTGCTCAAAAATAAGGTTCAACTCTGTTAGTTGAATGCACAGAACTGAAGGAAGTTTCGCAGAAAGCTTCTGTGTATTTTTTATTTGAAGATATTCCTTTTTCCACTGTAGGCCTCTTAGGGCTCGAATGTCCACTTGCAGTTTCTACAGAAAGAGTGTTTAAGAACTGCTGAATCAAAAGAAAGCGTCAACTCTGTTGTTTGAATGCAGAGAACTGAAAGAAGTTTCACAGAATGCTTCTGTGTAGTTTTTATTTGAAGATATTCCTTTTTCCACTATTGGCCCCTTTGAACTCCGAATGTCCACTTGCAGTTTCTACAGAAAAAGTGTTTCAGAACTGTTCAATCAAAAGTAAGCTTCAACTCTGTTAGTTGAATGCACAGAACAGAAAGAACTTTCGCAGAATGTTTCTGTGTAGTTTTTATTTGAAGATATTCCTTTTTCCCATGGCCCTTAGCGCTCCAAATGTCCACTTGCAGTTTCACAGAAAGAGTTTCAGAACTGCTCAAACAAAAGTAAGGTTCAACTCTGTTAGTTGAATGCACAGAAGAAAGAAGTTTTGCAGAATGCTTCTGTGTAGTTTTTATTTGAAGATATTCCTTTTTCCACCTATAGGCCCCTTAGCGCTCCGCATGTCCACTTGCAGTTTTCTAAAGAAAGAGTGTTTCAGAACTGCTTCAATCAAATAGTAAGGTTCAACTCTGTTAGTTGAATGCACAGAACAGAAAGAAGTTTCACAGAATGCTTCTGTGTAGTTTTTATTTGAAGATATTCCTTTTTCCACTATAGGCCCCTTTTAGCGCTCCAAATGTTCCACTTGCAGATTTCTACAGAAAAGTGTTTCAAACTGCTCAATCAAAAGTGAGTTTCACTCTGTTAGTTGAATGCACAGAAAAGAAAGAAGTTTCGCAGAATGCTTCCGTGTAGTTTTTATTTGAAGATATTCCTTTCCACTATAGGCCCTTAGCGCTCGTGTCCACTTGCAGTTTCTACGAAAGAGTTTTCAGAACTGCTCAATCAAAGTAAGGTTCAACTCTGTTAGTTGAATGCACAGAAAGAAAGAATTTCACAGAATGCTTCTGTGTAGTTTTTATTTGAAGATACACCTTTTTCCCCATAGGCCCGTAGCGCCCAGAATGTCCACTTGTAGTTTCTACAGAAGAATGTTTCTGAACTGCTCTTTCAAATGTAAGCTTCAACTCTGTTAGTAGAATGCACGAACACAAAGAAGTTTCGCAGAATGCTTCCATATAGTTTTTATTTGGATATTCCTTTTTCCACTATAGGCCCTTAGCCTCTAACGTCCACTTACGGTTTCTACAGAAAGAGTGTTTCAGGACTGCTCAATCAACAGTAAGGTTCAAGTCTGTTAGTTGAATGCACAGAACAGAAAGAAGTTTCACAGAATGCTTCTGTGTAGTTTTTATTTGAAGATATTCCTTTTTCCACTATAGGCCCCTAATCGCCCGGATGTCCACTTGCAGTTTCTACAGAAAGAGTGTTTCAGAACTGCTCAATAAAAGTAAGCTTCAACTCTGTTAGTTGAATGTAGAACAGAAAGATTTCGCAGAATGCTTCTGTGTAGTTTTTATTTGAAGATATTCTTTTTCCACTATAGGCCCCTTATCGCTCTGAATGTCCACTTGCAGATTATACAGAAAGAGTGTTTCAAAACTGCTCAATCAAAAGCAAGTTAAACTCTGTTATTGAATGCACAGACAGAAAGAAGTTTCACAGAATGCTTCCTTGTAGTTTTAGGAAAATATTTCTTTTTTTCACCATAGGCCTCAATGTCCTCCAAATGTCCACTTGCAGATTCTACAAAAAGAGTGTTTCAAAACTGCTCAATCAAAAGTAAGGTTCAACTCTGCTAGTTGAATGCACAGAACAGAAAGAAGTTTCGCAGAATGCTTCTGTGTAGTTTTATTTGAAGATATTCCTTTTTCCTCTTTAGGCCCCTTAGTGCTCAGAATGTCCACTTGCAGTTTCTACAGAAAGGTGTTTCAGAGCTTCTCAATAAAAAGTAACGTTCAACTCTGTTAGTTGAATGCAGAAACAGAAAGAAGTTTCCAGAATGCTTCTGTGTATTTTTATTTGAAGATATTTCTTTTTCCACATAGGCCCCTTTTCCTCGAATGTCCACTAGCAGTTTCTACAAAAAGTTTTCAGAACTGCTCAATCAAAAATAAGGTTCAGCTTTTGTTGAATGCACAGAACAAAAGTTTCAGAATGCTTCTGTGTAGTTTTTATTTGAAGATATTCCTTTTTCCACCATAGGCCCCTTAGCGCTCCGCCTGTCCACTGGCAGTTTTTAAAGAAAGAGTGTTTCAGAACTGCTCAATCTATAGTAAGGTTCAACTCCGTTAGTTGAATGCACAGAACAGAAAGAAGTTTCACAGAATGCTTCTGTGTAGTATTTATTTGAAGATATTCCTCTTTCCACTATAGGCCCCTTTTCGCTCCAAATGTTCACTTGCAATTTCTACAGAAAAAGTGTTTCAAAACTGCTCAATCAAAAGTGAGTTTCCACTCTGTTAGTTGAATGCACAGAAAAGAAAGAAGTTTCGCAGAATGCTTCCGTGTAGTTTTTATTTGAAGATATTCCCTTTCCACTATAGGCCCCTTAGCGCTCCGCCTGTCCACTTGCAGTTTCTACCGAAAGAGTTTTCAGAACTGCTCAATCAATAGTAAGGTTCAACTCTGTTAGTTGAATGCACAGAATGGAAAGAAGTTTCACAGAATGCTTCCGTGTAGTTTTTATTTGGAGATATTCCTTTTTCCACTTTGGCCCGTTATCGCTCTGAATGTCCACTTGCAGTTTATACAGAAAGAGTGTTTCAGAACTACTCTAACAAAAGTAATGTTCAACTCTGTTAGTTGAATGTGCAGAACAAAAAGAAGTTACGCAGAATGCTTCCGTGTAGTTTTTATTTGAAGATATATCTTTTTCCCCTATAGGCCCCTTAGCGCTATGAATATCCACTTGCAGTTTCTACAGAAAGAGTGTTTCAGAACTGCTCTATCAAAAGTTAGACGCTACTCTGTTAGTTGAATGCACAGAACAGAAAGAAGTTTCACAGAATGCTTCTGTGTAGATTTTATTTGAAGATATTCCTTTTTCCACTATGGGCCAGAATGCGCTCCGAATCTCCACTTGCAGTTTTTACAGAAAGAGGGTTTCAGAAGTGCTCAATCAAAAGTAGGTTCAACTCTGCTACTTGAATGCACAGAACAGAAAGAAGTTTCGCAGAGTGCTTCTGTGTAGTTTTTATTTGAAGATATTCCTTTTTCCACTCTAGGCCCCTTTGCGCTCAGAAGAATCACTTGCACTTTCTATAGAAAGAGTGTTTTAGAACTGCTCTATCAAAAGTAAGCTTCAACTCAGTAGAATGCACAGAACAGAAAGATGTTTCACTGAATGATTCTGTGTAGTTTTTATTTGAACATACTCGTTTTTACACTATAGGCCTCTTAGCGCTCTGAATGTCCAATTTCAGTTTCTACAGAAAGAGTGTTTCAGAACTGCTCAATGAAAAATATGGTTCAACTCTGTTAGTTGAATGCACAGAACTGAAAGAAGTTTCACAGAATGCTTCTGTGTAGATATTATTTGAAGATATTCCTTTTTCCGCTGCAGGCCCCAAAGGTCTCCGTGTGTCCACTTGCAGTTTCTACAGAAAGAGGGTTTCAGAACTGCTCAATCAAAAGTAAGGTTCAACTCTGCTAGTTGAATGCACAGAACAGAAAGAAGTTTCGCAGAATGCTTCCGTGTAGTTTTTATTTGAAGATATTCCTTTTTCACTATAGGCCCCTTAGCGCTCGGTATAATCACTTGCAGTTTCTACCGAAAGAGTTTTTCAGAACTGCTCCCTCAAAATTAGGCTTCAACTCTGTTAGTTGAATGCACAAAACAGAAAGAAGTTTCACTGAATGCTTCTGTGTAGTTTTTGTTTGAACATATTCCTTTTTCCACTATAGGCCCCTTAGCGCTCTCAATGTCCACTTTCAGTTTCTACAGAAAGAGTGTTTCAGAACTGCTCAATCAAAAATATGCTTCAACTCTATTAGTTGAATGCACAGAAGAGAATAAAGTTTCACAGAATGCTTCTTTGTAGTTTTTATTTGAAGATATTCCTTTTTCCACGATTGGACCCTTAACGCTCGGCCTTTCCACTTGCAGTTTCGAAAAGAAAGAGTGTTTCAGAACTGCTCAATCAATAGTAAGGTTCAAATCTGTTAGTTGAATGCACAGAATAGAAAGAAGTTTCACAGAATGCTTCCGTGTAGTTTTTATTTGAAGATATTCCTTTTTCCACTCTTGGCCCCTTATCGCTCTGATTGTCCACTTGCAGTTTATACAGAAAGAGTGTTTCAGAACTGCTCTATCAAAAGTAGGCTTCAGCTCTGTTAGTTGAATGCACAGAACAGAAAGAAGTTTCACAGCTTGCTTCTTTGTACTTTTTATGTGAAGATATTTTTTTTCCACCATTGGCCCCTTTTCGCTCCGAATGTCCAATTGCAGTTTCTACAGAAAAAGGGTTTCAGAACTGCTCAAAAATAAGGTTCAACTCTGTTAGTTGAATGCACAGAACTGAAGGAAGTTTCGCAGAAAGCTTCTGTGTATTTTTTATTTGAAGATATTCCTTTTTCCACTGTAGGCCTCTTAGGGCTCGGAATGTCCACTTGCAGTTTCTACAGAAAGAGTGTTTAAGAACTGCTGAATCAAAAGAAAGCGTCAACTCTGTTGTTTGAATGCAGAGAACTGAAAGAAGTTTCACAGAATGCTTCTGTGTAGTTTTTATTTGAAGATATTCCTTTTTCCACTATTGGCCCCTTTGAACTCCGAATGTCCACTTGCAGTTTCTACAGAAAAAGTGTTTCAGAACTGTTCAATCAAAAGTAAGCTTCAACTCTGTTAGTTGAATGCACAGAACAGAAAGAACTTTCGCAGAATGTTTCTGTGTAGTTTTTATTTGAAGATATTCCTTTTTCCTCCATTGGCCCCTTAGCGCTCCAAATGTCCACTTGCAGTTTCCACAGAAAGACTGTTTCAGAACTGCTCAAACAAAAGTAAGGTTCAACTCTGTTAGTTCAATGCACAGAAGGGAAAGAAGTTTTGCAGAATGCTTCTGTGTAGTTTTTATTTGTAGATATTCCTTTTTCCTCTATAGGCCCCTTAGCGCTCCGCATGTCCACTTGCAGTTTCTACAGAAAGAGTGTTTCAGAACTGCTGTATCAAAAGTATGCTTCAACCATGTTAGTTGAATTCACAGAACAGAAAGAAGTTTTGCAAAATGCTTCCGTTTAGTTTTTACTTGAAGATATTCCTTTTTCCAATATAGGCCCCTTAGGGCTCCGAATGTCCACTTGCAGTTTCAACAGAAAGAGTGTTTAAGAACTGCTGAATCAAAAGTAAGCGTCAACTCTGTTATTTGAATGCACATAAGAGAAAGAAGTTTCACAGAATGCTTCTGTGTAGTTTATGTTTGAACATATTCCTTTTACCACTACAGGCCCCTTAGCGCTCTGAATGTCCACTTGCAGTTTCTAGAGAAAGAGGGTTTCAGAACTGCTCAATGAAAAGTAATGTTCAACTCTGTTTGTCTGTGCATTCAACTAACAGAGTTGAACACTACTTTTCATTGAGCAGTTCTGAAACCCTCCTGTAGAAACGGCAAGTTGACATTCAGAGCACTATGGGGCCTAGAGTGGAAAAAGGAATATCTTCAAATAAAAACTACACAGAAGCATTCTGCGAAACTTCTTTCTGTTCTGCGCATTCAGCTAACAAAGAAGTTTCGCAGAATGTGTCTGTGTAGTTTTTATATGAAGATATGCCTTTTTCCTCTATAGGCACCTTATTGCTCAGAATATCCACTTGCTATTTCTAGAGAAAGAGTGTTTCAGAACTGCTCAATCAAAAGCAAGCTTCAAATCTGTTAGTTGAATGCACAGAAAAGAAAGAAGTTTCACAGAATGCTTCTGTGTAGTTTTTATTTGAAGATAGTCCTTTTTCCACCGTAGGCCCCTTATAGTTCGGAATGTCCCCTTGCAGATTCTACAGAAAGAGTGTTTCAGAACTGCTCTATCAAAAATGAGGTTCAACTCTGTTAGTTGAGTGCACAGAAAGAAAGAAGTTTCGCAGAATGCTTCTGTGTAGTTTTTATTTGAAGATATTCCTTTTTCCACTACAGGTCCCTTAGCGCTCCGAATATCCACCTGCAGTTTCTACAGAGTGTTTCAAAACAGCTCAATGAAAAGTAAGCTTCAACTCTGTTAGTTGAATGCACTGAATAGAAAGAAGTTTCGCAGAATGCTTCTGTGTAGTTTTTATTTGAAGATATTCCTTTTTTCACTATAGCCCCCTTAGCGCTCCAAATATCCACTTGCAGTTTCTACAAGAAGAGTGTTTCATAACTGGTCAATCAAATGTAAGCTTCAACTCTGTTAGTTGAATGCAGAGAACATAAAGCAGTTTCGTAGAATGCTTCCGTGCAGATTTATTTGAAGATATTCCTTTTTCCACTGTAGGCTCCTAAGCCCTCTGAATGTCCACTTGCAGTTTCTACAGAAAGAGTGTTTCAGGACTGCTCAATCAAAAGTGAGGTTCAACTCTGTTAGTTGAATGCACAGAACAGAAAGTAATTTAACAGAATGCTTCTGTGTAGTTTTTATTTGAAGATACACCTTTTTCCCCCATAGGCCCCGTAGCGCCCAGAATGTCCACTTGTAGTTTCTACAAGAAGAATGTTTCTGAACTGCTCTTTCAAATGTAAGCTTCAACTCTGTTAGTAGAATGCACGGAACACAAAGAAGTTTCGCAGAATGCTTCCATATAGTTTTTATTTGGATATTCCTTTTTCCACTATAGGCCCCTTAGCCCTCTTAACGTCCACTTACGGTTTCTACAGAAAGAGTGTTTCAGGACTGCTCAATCAACAGTAAGGTTCAAGTCTGTTAGTTGAATGCACAGAACAGAAAGAAGTTTCACAGAATGCTTCTGTGTAGTTTTTATTTGAAGATATTCCTTTTTCCACTATAGGCCCCTAATCGCCCCGGATGTCCACTTGCAGTTTCTACAGAAAGAGTGTTTCAGAACTGCTCAATGAAAAGTAAGCTTCAACTCTGTTAGTTGAATGTAGAGGACAGAAAGGATTTTCGCAGAATGCTTCTGTGTAGTTTTTATTTGAAGATATTCCTTTTTCCACTATAGGCCCCTTATCGCTCTGAATGTCCACTTGCAGATTATACAGAAAGAGTGTTTCAAAACTGCTCAATCAAAAGCAACGTTAAACTCTGTTATTTGAATGCACAGATCAGAAAGAAGTTTCACAGAATGCTTCCTTGTAGTTTTTAGGGGAAAATATTTCTTTTTTTCACCATAGGCCTCAATGTCCTCCAAATGTCCACTTGCAGATTCTACAAAAAGAGTGTTTCAAAACTGCTCAATCAAAAGTAAGGTTCAACTCTGCTAGTTGAATGCACAGAACAGAAAGAAGTTTCGCAGAATGCTTCTGTGTAGTATTTATTTGAAGATATTCCTTTTTCCTCTTTAGGCCCCTTAGTGCTCAGAATGTCCACTTGCAGTTTATACAGAAAGAGTGTTTCAGAACTACTCTAACAAAAGTAATGTTCAACTCTGTTAGTTGAATGTGCAGAACAAAAAGAAGTTACGCAGAATGCTTCCGTGTAGTTTTTATTTGAAGATATATCTTTTTCCCCTATAGGCCCCTTAGCGCTATGAATATCCACTTGCAGTTTCTACAGAAAGAGTGTTTCAGAACTGCTCTATCAAAAGTTAGACGCTACTCTGTTAGTTGAATGCACAGAACAGAAAGAAGTTTCACAGAATGCTTCTGTGTAGATTTTATTTGAAGATATTCCTTTTTCCACTATGGGCCAGAATGCGCTCCGAATCTCCACTTGCAGTTTTTACAGAAAGAGGGTTTCAGAAGTGCTCAATCAAAAGTAGGTTCAACTCTGCTACTTGAATGCACAGAACAGAAAGAAGTTTCGCAGAGTGCTTCTGTGTAGTTTTTATTTGAAGATATTCCTTTTTCCACTCTAGGCCCCTTTGCGCTCAGAAGAATCACTTGCACTTTCTATAGAAAGAGTGTTTTAGAACTGCTCTATCAAAAGTAAGCTTCAACTCAGTAGAATGCACAGAACAGAAAGATGTTTCACTGAATGATTCTGTGTAGTTTTTATTTGAACATACTCGTTTTTACACTATAGGCCTCTTAGCGCTCTGAATGTCCAATTTCAGTTTCTACAGAAAGAGTGTTTCAGAACTGCTCAATGAAAAATATGGTTCAACTCTGTTAGTTGAATGCACAGAACTGAAAGAAGTTTCACAGAATGCTTCTGTGTAGATATTATTTGAAGATATTCCTTTTTCCGCTGCAGGCCCCAAAGGTCTCCGTGTGTCCACTTGCAGTTTCTACAGAAAGAGGGTTTCAGAACTGCTCAATCAAAAGTAAGGTTCAACTCTGCTAGTTGAATGCACAGAACAGAAAGAAGTTTCGCAGAATGCTTCCGTGTAGTTTTTATTTGAAGATATATCTTTTTCCCCTATAGGCCCCTTAGCGCTATGAATATCCACTTGCAGTTTCTACAGAAAGAGTGTTTCAGAACTGCTCTATCAAAAGTTAGACGCTACTCTGTTAGTTGAATGCACAGAACAGAAAGAAGTTTCACAGAATGCTTCTGTGTAGATTTTATTTGAAGATATTCCTTTTTCCACTATGGGCCAGAATGCGCTCCGAATCTCCACTTGCAGTTTTTACAGAAAGAGGGTTTCAGAAGTGCTCAATCAAAAGTAGGTTCAACTCTGCTACTTGAATGCACAGAACAGAAAGAAGTTTCGCAGAGTGCTTCTGTGTAGTTTTTATTTGAAGATATTCCTTTTTCCACTCTAGGCCCCTTTGCGCTCAGAAGAATCACTTGCACTTTCTATAGAAAGAGTGTTTTAGAACTGCTCTATCAAAAGTAAGCTTCAACTCAGTAGAATGCACAGAACAGAAAGATGTTTCACTGAATGATTCTGTGTAGTTTTTATTTGAACATACTCGTTTTTACACTATAGGCCTCTTAGCGCTCTGAATGTCCAATTTCAGTTTCTACAGAAAGAGTGTTTCAGAACTGCTCAATCAAAAATATGCTTCAACTCTGTTAGTTGAATGCACAGAAGAGAATAAAGTTTCACAGAATGCTTCTTTGTAGTTTTTATTTGAAGATATTCCTTTTTCCACGATTGGACCCTTAACGCTCGGCCTTTCCACTTGCAGTTTCGAAAAGAAAGAGTGTTTCAGAACTGCTCAATCAATAGTAAGGTTCAAATCTGTTAGTTGAATGCACAGAATAGAAAGAAGTTTCACAGAATGCTTCCGTGTAGTTTTTATTTGAAGATATTCCTTTTTCCACTCTTGGCCCCTTATCGCTCTGATTGTCCACTTGCAGTTTATACAGAAAGAGTGTTTCAGAACTGCTCTATCAAAAGTAGGCTTCAGCTCTGTTAGTTGAATGCACAGAACAGAAAGAAGTTTCACAGCTTGCTTCTTTGTACTTTTTATGTGAAGATATTTTTTTCCACCATTGGCCCCTTTTCGCTCCGAATGTCCAATTGCAGTTTCTACAGAAAAAGGGTTTCAGAACTGCTCAAAAATAAGGTTCAACTCTGTTAGTTGAATGCACAGAACTGAAGGAAGTTTCGCAGAAAGCTTCTGTGTATTTTTTATTTGAAGATATTCCTTTTTCCACTGTAGGCCTCTTAGGGCTCGGAATGTCCACTTGCAGTTTCTACAGAAAGAGTGTTTAAGAACTGCTGAATCAAAAGAAAGCGTCAACTCTGTTGTTTGAATGCAGAGAACTGAAAGAAGTTTCACAGAATGCTTCTGTGTAGTTTTTATTTGAAGATATTCCTTTTTCCACTATTGGCCCCTTTGAACTCCGAATGTCCACTTGCAGTTTCTACAGAAAAAGTGTTTCAGAACTGTTCAATCAAAAGTAAGCTTCAACTCTGTTAGTTGAATGCACAGAACAGAAAGAACTTTCGCAGAATGTTTCTGTGTAGTTTTTATTTGAAGATATTCCTTTTTCCTCCATTGGCCCCTTAGCGCTCCAAATGTCCACTTGCAGTTTCCACAGAAAGACTGTTTCAGAACTGCTCAAACAAAAGTAAGGTTCAACTCTGTTAGTTCAATGCACAGAAGGGAAAGAAGTTTTGCAGAATGCTTCTGTGTAGTTTTTATTTGTAGATATTCCTTTTTCCTCTATAGGCCCCTTAGCGCTCCGCATGTCCACTTGCAGTTTCTACAGAAAGAGTGTTTCAGAACTGCTGTATCAAAAGTATGCTTCAACCATGTTAGTTGAATTCACAGAACAGAAAGAAGTTTTGCAAAATGCTTCCGTTTAGTTTTTACTTGAAGATATTCCTTTTTCCAATATAGGCCCCTTAGGGCTCCGAATGTCCACTTGCAGTTTCAACAGAAAGAGTGTTAAGAACTGCTGAATCAAAAGTAAGCGTCAACTCTGTTATTTGAATGCACATAAGAGAAAGAAGTTTCACAGAATGCTTCTGTGTAGTTTATGTTTGAACATATTCCTTTTACCACTACAGGCCCCTTAGCGCTCTGAATGTCCACTTGCAGTTTCTAAGAAAGAGGTTTCAGAACTGCTCAATGAAAAGTAATGTTCAACTCTGTTTGTTGTGCATTCAACTAACAGAGTTGAAACTACTTTTCATTGAGCAGTTCTGAAACCTCTGTAGAAACGGCAAGTTGACATTCAGACACTATGGGCCTAGAGTGAAAAAGGAATATCTTCAAATAAAAATACACAGAAGCATTCTGCGAAACTTCTTTCTGTTCTGCGCATTCAGCTAACAAAGAAGTTTCGCAGAATGTTCTGTGTAGTTTTTATTGAAGATATGCCTTTTTCCTCTATAGGCCCTTATTGCTCAGAATATCCACTTGCTATTTCTAGAGAAAGAGTGTTTCAGAACTGCTCAATCAAAAGCAAGCTTCAACTCTGTTAGTTGAATGCACAGAACAGAAAGAAGTTTCACAGAATGCTTCTGTGTAGTTTTATTTGAAGATATTCCTTTTTCCACTATGGGCCAGAAGCGCTCGGATTCTCCACTTGCAGTTTCTACAGAAAGAGGGTTTCAGAATGCTCAATCAAAATAGGTTCAACTCTGCTATTGAATGCACAGAACAGAAAGAAGTTTCGCAGATGCTTCTGTGTAGTTTTTATTTGAAGATATTCCTTTTTCCACTATAGGCCCCTTTGAGCTCAGAAGAATCACTTGCAGTTTCTACAGAAAGAGTGTTTTAGAACTGCTCTATCAAAAGTAAGCTTCAACTCAGTAGAATGCACAGAACAGAAAGAAGTTTCACTGAATGTTCTGTGTAGTTTTTATTTGAACATACTCTTTTTACACTATAGGCCCCTTAGCGCTCCAATATCCAATTTCAGTTTCTACAGAAAGAGTGTTTCAGAACTCTCAATGAAAAATAGGTTCAACTCTGTTAGTTGAATGCACAGAACAGAAAGAAGTTTCACAGAATGCTTCTGTGTAGATTTATTTGAAGATATTCCTTTTTCCACTGCATCCCCAAAGGCTCCGAGTGTCCACTTGCAGTTTCTACGAAAGTGTTTCACACCTGCTCAATCAATAGTAAGTTTCAACTCTTATTTGAATGAACAGAACAGAAAGAAGTTTCACAGAATGCTTCTGTGTAGTATTTATTTGAAGATATTACTTTTTCCCCTATAGGCCCCTTTGCGCTCCAAATGTTCACGTGCTGTTTCTACAGAAAAAGTTTTCAGAACTGCTCCATCAAAATTAAGGTTCAACTCTGTAAGTTGAATGCACAAAACAAAAAGTAGTTTCACTGAATGCTTTGTGTAGTTTTTGTTTGAAATATTCCTTTTTCCACTATAGGCCCCTTAGCGCTCTGAATGTCCACTATCAGTTTCTACAGAAAGAGTGTTTCAGAACTGCTCAATCAAAAATATGGTTCAACTCTATTAGCTGAATGCACAGAACAAAGTTTCACAGAATGCTTCTGTGTAGTTTTTATTTGAAGATATTCCTTTTTCCACCATAGGCCCCTTTAGCGCTCCGCCTGTCCACTGGCAGTTTTTAAAGAAAGAGTGTTTCAGAACTGCTCAATCTATAGTAAGGTTCAACTCTTAGTTGAATGCACAGAACAGAAAGAAGTTTCACAGAATGCTTCTGTGTAGTATTTATTTGAAGATATTCCTCTTTCCACTATAGGCCCCTTTTCGCTCCAAATGTTCACTTGCAATTTCTACAGAAAAAGTGTTTCAAAACTGCTCAATCAAAAGTGAGTTTCCACTCTGTTAGTTGAATGCACAGAAAAGAAAGAAGTTTCGCAGAATGCTTCCGTGTAGTTTTTATTTGAAGATATTCCCTTTCCACTATAGGCCCCTTAGCGCTCCGCCTGTCCACTTGCAGTTTCTACCGAAAGAGTTTTTCAGAACTGCTCAATCAATAGTAAGGTTCAACTCTGTTAGTTGAATGCACAGAATGGAAAGAAGTTTCACAGAATGCTTCCGTGTAGTTTTTATTTGGAGATATTCCTTTTTCCACTTTGGCCCGTTATCGCTCTGAATGTCCACTTGCAGTTTATACAGAAAGAGTGTTTCAGAACTACTCTAACAAAAGTAATGTTCAACTCTGTTAGTTGAATGTGCAGAACAAAAAGAAGTTACGCAGAATGCTTCCGTGTAGTTTTTATTTGAAGATATATCTTTTTCCCCTATAGGCCCCTTAGCGCTATGAATATCCACTTGCAGTTTCTACAGAAAGAGTGTTTCAGAACTGCTCTATCAAAAGTTAGACGCTACTCTGTTAGTTGAATGCACAGAACAGAAAGAAGTTTCACAGAATGCTTCTGTGTAGATTTTATTTGAAGATATTCCTTTTTCCACTATGGGCCAGAATGCGCTCCGAATCTCCACTTGCAGTTTTTACAGAAAGAGGGTTTCAGAAGTGCTCAATCAAAAGTAGGTTCAACTCTGCTACTTGAATGCACAGAACAGAAAGAAGTTTCGCAGAGTGCTTCTGTGTAGTTTTTATTTGAAGATATTCCTTTTTCCACTCTAGGCCCCTTTGCGCTCAGAAGAATCACTTGCACTTTCTATAGAAAGAGTGTTTTAGAACTGCTCTATCAAAAGTAAGCTTCAACTCAGTAGAATGCACAGAACAGAAAGATGTTTCACTGAATGATTCTGTGTAGTTTTTATTTGAACATACTCGTTTTTACACTATAGGCCTCTTAGCGCTCTGAATGTCCAATTTCAGTTTCTACAGAAAGAGTGTTTCAGAACTGCTCAATGAAAAATATGGTTCAACTCTGTTAGTTGAATGCACAGAACTGAAAGAAGTTTCACAGAATGCTTCTGTGTAGATATTATTTGAAGATATTCCTTTTTCCGCTGCAGGCCCCAAAGGTCTCCGTGTGTCCACTTGCAGTTTCTACAGAAAGAGGGTTTCAGAACTGCTCAATCAAAAGTAAGGTTCAACTCTGCTAGTTGAATGCACAGAACAGAAAGAAGTTTCGCAGAATGCTTCCGTGTAGTTTTTATTTGAAGATACTCCTTTTTCACTATAGGCCCCTTAGCGCTCGGTATAATCACTTGCAGTTTCTACCGAAAGAGTTTTTCAGAACTGCTCCCTCAAAATTAGGCTTCAACTCTGTTAGTTGAATGCACAAAACAGAAAGAAGTTTCACTGAATGCTTCTGTGTAGTTTTTGTTTGAACATATTCCTTTTTCCACTATAGGCCCCTTAGCGCTCTCAATGTCCACTTTCAGTTTCTACAGAAAGAGTGTTTCAGAACTGCTCAATCAAAAATATGCTTCAACTCTATTAGTTGAATGCACAGAAGAGAATAAAGTTTCACAGAATGCTTCTTTGTAGTTTTTATTTGAAGATATTCCTTTTTCCACGATTGGACCCTTAACGCTCGGCCTTTCCACTTGCAGTTTCGAAAAGAAAGAGTGTTTCAGAACTGCTCAATCAATAGTAAGGTTCAAATCTGTTAGTTGAATGCACAGAATAGAAAGAAGTTTCACAGAATGCTTCCGTGTAGTTTTTATTTGAAGATATTCCTTTTTCCACTCTTGGCCCCTTATCGCTCTGATTGTCCACTTGCAGTTTATACAGAAAGAGTGTTTCAGAACTGCTCTATCAAAAGTAGGCTTCAGCTCTGTTAGTTGAATGCACAGAACAGAAAGAAGTTTCACAGCTTGCTTCTTTGTACTTTTTATGTGAAGATATTTTTTTTCCACCATTGGCCCCTTTTCGCTCCGAATGTCCAATTGCAGTTTCTACAGAAAAAGGGTTTCAGAACTGCTCAAAAATAAGGTTCAACTCTGTTAGTTGAATGCACAGAACTGAAGGAAGTTTCGCAGAAAGCTTCTGTGTATTTTTTATTTGAAGATATTCCTTTTTCCACTGTAGGCCTCTTAGGGCTCGGAATGTCCACTTGCAGTTTCTACAGAAAGAGTGTTTAAGAACTGCTGAATCAAAAGAAAGCGTCAACTCTGTTGTTTGAATGCAGAGAACTGAAAGAAGTTTCACAGAATGCTTCTGTGTAGTTTTTATTTGAAGATATTCCTTTTTCCACTATTGGCCCCTTTGAACTCCGAATGTCCACTTGCAGTTTCTACAGAAAAAGTGTTTCAGAACTGTTCAATCAAAAGTAAGCTTCAACTCTGTTAGTTGAATGCACAGAACAGAAAGAACTTTCGCAGAATGTTTCTGTGTAGTTTTTATTTGAAGATATTCCTTTTTCCTCCATTGGCCCCTTAGCGCTCCAAATGTCCACTTGCAGTTTCCACAGAAAGACTGTTTCAGAACTGCTCAAACAAAAGTAAGGTTCAACTCTGTTAGTTCAATGCACAGAAGGGAAAGAAGTTTTGCAGAATGCTTCTGTGTAGTTTTTATTTGTAGATATTCCTTTTTCCTCTATAGGCCCCTTAGCGCTCCGCATGTCCACTTGCAGTTTCTACAGAAAGAGTGTTTCAGAACTGCTGTATCAAAAGTATGCTTCAACCATGTTAGTTGAATTCACAGAACAGAAAGAAGTTTTGCAAAATGCTTCCGTTTAGTTTTTACTTGAAGATATTCCTTTTTCCAATATAGGCCCCTTAGGGCTCCGAATGTCCACTTGCAGTTTCAACAGAAAGAGTGTTTAAGAACTGCTGAATCAAAAGTAAGCGTCAACTCTGTTATTTGAATGCACATAAGAGAAAGAAGTTTCACAGAATGCTTCTGTGTAGTTTATGTTTGAACATATTCCTTTTACCACTACAGGCCCCTTAGCGCTCTGAATGTCCACTTGCAGTTTCTAGAGAAAGAGGGTTTCAGAACTGCTCAATGAAAAGTAATGTTCAACTCTGTTTGTCTGTGCATTCAACTAACAGAGTTGAACACTACTTTTCATTGAGCAGTTCTGAAACCCTCCTGTAGAAACGGCAAGTTGACATTCAGAGCACTATGGGGCCTAGAGTGGAAAAAGGAATATCTTCAAATAAAAACTACACAGAAGCATTCTGCGAAACTTCTTTCTGTTCTGCGCATTCAGCTAACAAAGAAGTTTCGCAGAATGTGTCTGTGTAGTTTTTATATGAAGATATGCCTTTTTCCTCTATAGGCACCTTATTGCTCAGAATATCCACTTGCTATTTCTAGAGAAAGAGTGTTTCAGAACTGCTCAATCAAAAGCAAGCTTCAAATCTGTTAGTTGAATGCACAGAAAAGAAAGAAGTTTCACAGAATGCTTCTGTGTAGTTTTTATTTGAAGATAGTCCTTTTTCCACCGTAGGCCCCTTATAGTTCGGAATGTCCCCTTGCAGATTCTACAGAAAGAGTGTTTCAGAACTGCTCTATCAAAAATGAGGTTCAACTCTGTTAGTTGAGTGCACAGAAAGAAAGAAGTTTCGCAGAATGCTTCTGTGTAGTTTTTATTTGAAGATATTCCTTTTTCCACTACAGGTCCCTTAGCGCTCCGAATATCCACCTGCAGTTTCTACAGAGTGTTTCAAAACAGCTCAATGAAAAGTAAGCTTCAACTCTGTTAGTTGAATGCACTGAATAGAAAGAAGTTTCGCAGAATGCTTCTGTGTAGTTTTTATTTGAAGATATTCCTTTTTTCACTATAGCCCCCTTAGCGCTCCAAATATCCACTTGCAGTTTCTACAAGAAGAGTGTTTCATAACTGGTCAATCAAATGTAAGCTTCAACTCTGTTAGTTGAATGCAGAGAACATAAAGCAGTTTCGTAGAATGCTTCCGTGCAGATTTATTTGAAGATATTCCTTTTTCCACTGTAGGCTCCTAAGCCCTCTGAATGTCCACTTGCAGTTTCTACAGAAAGAGTGTTTCAGGACTGCTCAATCAAAAGTGAGGTTCAACTCTGTTAGTTGAATGCACAGAACAGAAAGTATATTAACAGAATGCTTCTGTGTAGTTTTTATTTGAAGATACACCTTTTTCCCCCATAGGCCCCGTAGCGCCCAGAATGTCCACTTGTAGTTTCTACAAGAAGAATGTTTCTGAACTGCTCTTTCAAATGTAAGCTTCAACTCTGTTAGTAGAATGCACGGAACACAAAGAAGTTTCGCAGAATGCTTCCATATAGTTTTTATTTGGATATTCCTTTTTCCACTATAGGCCCCTTAGCCCTCTTAACGTCCACTTACGGTTTCTACAGAAAGAGTGTTTCAGGACTGCTCAATCAACAGTAAGGTTCAAGTCTGTTAGTTGAATGCACAGAACAGAAAGAAGTTTCACAGAATGCTTCTGTGTAGTTTTTATTTGAAGATATTCCTTTTTCCACTATAGGCCCCTAATCGCCCCGGATGTCCACTTGCAGTTTCTACAGAAAGAGTGTTTCAGAACTGCTCAATGAAAAGTAAGCTTCAACTCTGTTAGTTGAATGTAGAGGACAGAAAGGATTTTCGCAGAATGCTTCTGTGTAGTTTTTATTTGAAGATATTCCTTTTTCCACTATAGGCCCCTTATCGCTCTGAATGTCCACTTGCAGATTATACAGAAAGAGTGTTTCAAAACTGCTCAATCAAAAGCAACGTTAAACTCTGTTATTTGAATGCACAGATCAGAAAGAAGTTTCACAGAATGCTTCCTTGTAGTTTTTAGGGGAAAATATTTCTTTTTTCACCATAGGCCTCAATGTCCTCCAAATGTCCACTTGCAGATTCTACAAAAAGAGTGTTTCAAAACTGCTCAATCAAAAGTAAGGTTCAACTCTGCTAGTTGAATGCACAGAACAGAAAGAAGTTTCGCAGAATGCTTCTGTGTAGTATTTATTTGAAGATATTCCTTTTTCCTCTTTAGGCCCCTTAGTGCTCAGAATGTCCACTTGCAGTTTCTACAGAAAGGGTGTTTCAGAGCTTCTCAATAAAAAGTAACGTTCAACTCTGTTAGTTGAATGCAGACAACAGAAAGAAGTTTCGCAGAATGCTTCTGTGTACTTTTTATTTGAAGATATTTCTTTTTCCACCATAGGCCCCTTTTCACTCGGAATGTCCACTAGCAGTTTCTACACAAAAAGTTTTCAGAACTGCTCAATCAAAAATAAGGTTCAGCTGTTTGTTGAATGCACAGAACTGAAAGAAGTTTTGCAGAATGCTTCTGTGTAGTTTTTATTTGAAGATATTCCTTTTTCCACTATAGGACCCTAAGCGCTCCAATGTCCACTTACAGTTTCTACAGAAAGTGGGTTTCAGAAGTGCTCAATCAAAAGTAAGGTTCAACTCTGCAACTTGAATGCACAGAATGGAAAGAAGTTTCACAGAATGCTTCCGTGTAGTTTTTATTTGGAGATATTCCTTTTTCCACTATTGGCCCCTTATCGCTCTGTATGTCCACTTGCAGTTTATACAGAAAGAGTGTTTCAGAACTACTCTAACAAAAGTAAGTTCAACTCTGTTAGTTGAATGTGCAGAACAAAAAGAAGTTACGCAGAATGCTTCCGTGTAGTTTTTTTTGAAGATATATCTTTTTCCACTATAGGCCCCTTAGCACTCTGAATATCCACTTGCAGTTTATACAGAAAGAGTGTTTCAGAACTGCTCTATCAAAAGTAAGACTCAACTCTGTTAGTTGAATGCACAGAACAGAAAGAAGTTTCACAGAATGCTTCTGTGTAGATTTTATTTGAAGATATTCGTTTTTCCACTATGGGCCAGAAAGCGCTCGGATTCTCCACTTGCAGTTTCTACAGAAAGAGGGTTTCAGAAGTGCTCAATCAAAACTAGGTTCAACTCTGCTACTTGAATGCACAGAACAGAAAGAAGTTTCGCAGAGTGCTTCTGTGTAGTTTTTATTTGAAGATATTCCTTTTTCCACTATAGGCCCCTTTGAGCTCAGAAGAATCACTTGCAGTTTCTACAGAAAGAGTGTTTTAGAACTGCTCTATCAAAAGTAAGCTTCAACTCAGTAGAATGCACAGAACAGAAAGAAGTTTCACTGAATGATTCCGTGTAGTTTTTATTTGAACATACTCGTTTTTACACTATAGGCCCTTAGCGCTCTCAATATCCAATTTCAGTTTCTACAGAAAGAGTGTTTCAGAACTCCTCAATGAAAAATATGGTTCAACTCTGTTAGTTGAATGCACAGAACAGAAAGAAGTTTCACAGAATGCTTCTGTGTAGATATTATTTGAAGATATTCCTTTTTTCCACTGCATTCCCCAAAGGGCTCCGGTGTCCACTTGCAGTTTCTATCGAAAGTGTTTCACACCTGCTCAATCAATAGTAAGTTTCAACTCTTATTTGAATGAACAGAACAGAAAGAAGTTTCACAGAATGCTTCTGTGTAGTTTGTATTTGAAGATATTTCTTTTTCCCCTATAGGCCCCTTTGCGCTCCAAATGTTCACGTGCTGTTTCTACAGAAAAAGTTTTTCAGAACTGCTCCATCAAAATTAAGGTTCAACTCTGTAAGTTGAATGCACAAAACAAAAAGTAGTTTCACTGAATGCTTTTGTGTAGTTTTTGTTTGAAAATATTCCTTTTTCCACTATAGGCCCCTTAGCGCTCTGAATGTCCACTATCAGTTTCTACAGAAAGAGTGTCTCAGAACTGCTCAATCAAAAATATGGTTCAACTCTATTAGCTGAATGCACAGAACAAAGTTTCACAGAATGCTTCTGTGTAGTTTTTATTTGAAGATATTCCTTTTTCCACCATAGGCCCCTTAGCGCTCGCCTTCCACTGCAGTTTTTAAAAGAAAGAGTGTTTCAGAACTGCTCAATCATAGTAAGGTTCAAATCTGTTAGTTGAATGCACAGAAGAAAGAAGTTTCACAGAATGCTTCCGTGTAGTTTTTATTTGAAGATATTCCTTTTCCACTCTAGGCCCCTTATCGCTCTGATTGTCCACTTGCAGTTTATACAGAAAGAGTGTTTCAGAACTGCTCATCAAAAGTAGGCTTCAGCTCTGTTAGTTGAATGCACAGAACAAAAGAAGTTTCACAGCTTGCTTCTTTGTACTTTTTATGTGAAGATATTTTTTTTCCACCATTGGCCCCTTTTCGCTCCGAATGTCCAATTGCAGTTTCTACAGAAAAGGGTTTCAGAACTGCTCAAAAATAAGGTTCAACTCTGTTAGTTGAA